>NC_091389.1:8531310-8571310 GCF_038502225.1 Cherax quadricarinatus | reverse complement strand
TCCTCGATGGCACCGAGTGTGAGGTGGCAGTGGAAGTGAGTGCTTGCTCTGTTGTCTTTATAAGGTGTTGAGAGTCGGCTCCTGGCCATAGATCTGAAAGTGGCTGTTGAGGTACAGTAAAATAAATTGGATAATCATGTTTAGCGCTAAACCCACTTGGTTCATTCAGCACAAGACGTGGTGGAGACTTTATCCTCTGTCTGTTGAATGCCAGACAGACACGCTTCCTATTTGTACTCTCCTCAAAAAATAATTGGAGAATGCTGTACTTTCTGGTACACTTGAACAGGTTTCTACTTTGCAATAAAAGAATTCCTACACGAGAGGCAAGTGCTCTACTCCAGCCTCCAGGTGCTGCTTTTGTTGCGGCAGCAGCAGCATCGACAACAGCAGAAGAAACAGCAGCAGGTGTTCCACCATGGAGGATATTGGCACTCTGCTGCTCAGTACTTGCCTATTTGTGGTTGCAAGGGTCAAGTCATAGCTCCTGGCCCCACCTCTTTGCTGATTACTACTAGGTCCCCTCTCACGAGCTTTATCATACCTCCTCTTAAAGCTGTATATGGATCCTGCCTCCGCTACATCACTCTCCACATGGTTCCACTCCCTGACAACTCTGTGACTTAAATACAGTGGACCCCCGCTTAACGATCACCTCCCAATGCGACCAATTATGTAAGTGTATTTATGTAAGTGCGTTTGTACGTGTATGTTTGGGGGTCTGAAATGGACTAATCTACTTCACAATATTCCTTATGGGAACAAATTTGGTCAGTACTGGCACCTGAACATACTTCTGGAATGAAAAAATATCGTTAAGCGGGGGTCCACTGTACTTCCTAACATCCCTGTAACTCATCTGAGTCTTCAACTTCCAGTTGTGACCCCTCGTTGCTGTGTCCTCTTGTTGCGTCCCCCCCTTGTTGCTGTGTTACCTCTCTGAAACATCCTGTCCCTATTCACCTTGTCAATTACTCTCGGTATTTTATATTTCTTTCCTGTGTCATCAGTGTCATATTGTGTGTGCTGCTTTTGCCAGCTGTGGCAACACTGGCAGATAGGGTTAATACTGACATAAGAGGCTTCCGTTGGGGTCGTTTTGTGGCGGCAGCAGTGACTAGAGCTTCATCATGCTGGTGGTTGTGGTGAAGCCATATCAGTGCGAGTGTGAGTGTGTGTGTGCGCGTGTGCTCGATCACCTATTTATACTTGCCTATTTGTGGTTGCAGGGTGTCAAGACATAGCTCCTGGCCCTGCCTCTTCACTGATTGCTACTAGGTCCTCTCCCTACTCCGTGAACTTTATCATACCTCTTCTAAAATTATGTATGGTTCCTGCCTCTACATCACTTGCCAGACTATTCCACTTCCTGACAACTCTGACTTAAGAAATACTTCCTAACATCACTCTGACTCGTCTGAGTCTTCAGCTTCCATTTGTAACCCCTTGTTTCTGTGTCCCATCTCTGGAACATCATGTCTCTGTCCACCTTGTCAGTTCCTTGCAGTATTTTGTATATTGTTATCATGTCTTGCCTAACCCTCCTGCCCTCCAATGTTGTCATGCAGATTTCCCTTAACCTTTCTTTGTAGGACATTCCCCTTAGCTCTGGAACTAGCCTTGTTACAAACCTTTGCATTTTATCTAATTTCTTGACGTGCTTGACCAGGTGCGGGGTTCCAAACTGGTGCTGCATACTCCAATATGAGCCTGATGTACATGGTGTAGGGTCTTGAATGATTCCTTACTGAGGTATCGGAACGTTCTCAGGTTTGCCAGGTGCCCATATGCTGCAGCAGTTGTCTGGTTGATGTGTGGGGGGGTGTAGGAAGGAATGTGGGGGGGGGGGGGGGTTGAATGAGAGGACGTATAAAATGAATGGATGGATGACTTATAGATTGATGCCTGGTTGAATGGATGGGTGATACAAGGAGAGAGTAAATGGGAATTGTGTTGGAAGAAAGAACAGAACTTCAAGTTTTGGCAAGATGTGTTAGAGTGGAGTAGAGGAGCAGGGGTATGGGGAAGTGGAACAGAATTCTTCCTCCGTAAGCCATGCGTGTCGTAAGAGGCGACTAAAATGCCGGGAGCAAGGGGCTAGTAACCTCTTCTCCTGTATAATTTACTAAATGTAAAAGGAGAAACTTTTGTTTTTCCTTTTGGGCCACCCCGCCTTGGTGGGATACGGCCGGTGTGTTGAAAGAAAGAAAGAAGAGTAGGAGGAGGAGGAGAGGAGCAGCAGGGAATATATATTGTGTGTATAAGAGTAGGAGGAGGAGGAGGAGAGGAGCAGTAGGGAATATATAAGAGTAAAGGGATGGACTGAGGAAAGGGAATTTTGTTGGGAGTGTATAAGAGTAGACAGGCAGGGAGGAAAATATTTGGAATGCAGTTGCCTTTTTTTAATTCATATTCATGTTTAAGGTTAAAGGATGAGAGGTAGGTTTGTGGTGTGCCATCTTCAGTACAAGAGGAGCCTTGGTGTTTAAACTTAATTGGTTCCTAGGTGGTGTTGGAACTGGGGAAAGTTCGATGTATTAAACAGTATTCCTCCAGGCTTTAATTATCATCCTCACACACTGGAGGATGTTGAACTGACGCTTCCAAAAGTCTCCGAGAGTCAGGTCAGTGTCAGAGGTCACTTCAGAGCGCTTTTGAAACTGTTTTCCTGTAAAGTTTTTTTACAGCTGAATTTTAAATAAGTCAGCACGTTTAGATATTCAAATAACAGGTCGATTTTTTCAGAACAAAATTGTTCAGACTGGTTTGTTCGAGGTCCAGTACATTCAAACACTGACGTTCGACTCTATTTAGTTCATAGTTTAATTTGAGCCCTTCATAGGTGAAGGATGAAACCAAGAGACCCTAAAATACAAAAATTGCTTCTCTGCACAAAGACTGCAGTAGACTTGTCACAAAAAAAAAAAAATCAATAACAAAAAAATATCTTGGTGGCAAAATGTCAAATTACAATTTTCTTTGGAAAAACATGACCTAGACAACACAGTCATGGATTTAAGGTAGGAAGAGCATGCTTGTCGAAACTACTAGAACATCGGCAGATCTGTGAAAACTTTGGAAGAAATCCGAAACTCTGAAATGGTGTGATGGATATTGGAAACGTTGCCTAAATAAGTGTATAAGTTTGTAGTTGAAACTGGACCACAACCTCTTCCTGTGATGGATATGAGCCAGTGGGCTGCCAGCAGTAACAGCCTAATTGAACAGGCAGCCAAGAGGAGCCTGGCACCAGGCTGGAGTGTGGGTAGAAAAACTGGAAATAAGTGAGAGGCTTACATTTGCACTGTGCTGTTGGAGTGTGACCGAGGTAACACCTGTGAAGGGATTCTGGGAGGTGGGAGGTACAGTGAGTGTACTCTGACAGAGGAGTGGAATGAAGGGATTCTGGGAAACCGGGTAGCCGGACTGAGTCCTGGAGGTAGAAAGTACAGTGAGTGTACTCTGACAGAGGGGTGGAAATATTCACAGTTTTGAACTGTAGTATCAGCACCTCTCTGGCAGGACAGTAATGGAGTGAGTGATGGAAGTGTTTCTTCTATTTTTGGGTCACCTTACCTCAGTGGGAGATGGTTAGTGTATTGAAAAATATGTATGTATTTGCATTGAACACTCCTTGATTACGTTTCTTACTCTTAATTTTAAATTTTCTTGTGCAGATAAGGTGGAGGAGCTTTTCTTGAATACCCCATATGGGTTTAGCTCTTTTCTGAATGTTGTATGATTAATTATTATACCTAAAGACCATATTTGTATAGGTATACCTTTGAAGAGTTTTGAGAGTTTAACTACTCTCAGAGCCTGGCCGTGGGGGCCAGGCTCGTCTGGTGATTGCCTGATCAACCAGGCTGTTGCTGCTGGAGGCCCGCTGCCCCCACATATCCATCACAGCCTGGTTGATCTGGCAAGTAGGTTTTGTGCGAGAGTTAGTGCGTTCATATACGCTTTTCACACGGTTACTCTTTCATCCAACAGAAAAAGGCCAAGGGTATAGACTTGCTGACAAGCATCGCAGATCGCATCAACCTCCTAGAGAAGGACTACTTTGGTCTAAGCTACATCGACCACAACAACACTACTAACTGGCTCAACCTTGAGAAGCGGATCTCCAAGCAGGTCAAGGGACCGTGGGAGTTCAAGTTTGAGGTGAAGTTTTACCCTCCAGACCCCACGCAGCTTGCTGAAGATATAACTCGATACCAGCTCTGCCTCCAGGTGAGAAGGCGGCACAGTCCTTCATGGCCGAGAAATACTTTACAGGGACGAGATTTTATAACGAAGTTTATTTCACTTAGGACGATTTGATATTTTATCCTGATAACATTTTGTTTGGGGTAATTAAATTTTAACAGTGATTATGTGCGAGTGAGGTGAAAGTGTTGAAAGATGATGAAAGTACAGTGGACCCCCGCATAACGATCACCTCCGAATGCGACCAATTATGTAAGTGTATTTATGTAAGTGCGTTTGTACGTGTATGTTTGGGAGTCTGAAATGGACTAATCTACTTCACAATATTCCTTATGGGAAAAAATTCGGTCAGTACTGGCACCTGAACATACTTCTGGAATGAAAAAAGTTCGTTAACCAGGGGTCCACTGTACAGTGGACCCCCGCATAACGATTACCTCCGAATGCGACCAATTATGTAAGTGTATTTATGTAAGTGCGTTTGTACGTGTATGTTTGGGGGTCTGAAATGGACTAATCTACTTCACAATATTCCTTATGGGAACAAATTCGGTCAGTACTGGCACCTGAACATACTTCTGGAATGAAAAAAGTTCGTTAACCGGGGGTCCACTGTATTTTTGTTTTGGGGATTTTTTCTTTTTGGGTCACCCTGCCTAGGTGGGAGACGGCCGACATGTTAAAAAGAATATATATATATGAAGTATACTGTATACTAGAGTACATTTTACTTGGGGTAATTAGGTTTTTATCCAGGTCTTTAGACTA
The DNA here is from genome assembly GCF_038502225.1 of Cherax quadricarinatus. NCBI lineage: Eukaryota > Metazoa > Arthropoda > Malacostraca > Decapoda > Parastacidae > Cherax > Cherax quadricarinatus. The sequence continues at coordinate 8,566,333 of NC_091389.1, read as the reverse complement.
CAATTTGTTCATGGCAATCCATTTTTTATCCTAACCCTTAAACTGTCCAAACATAGATCTACGTTCACATGCGTAGCGCTCCAAAAGTAGCTCTATGGTTTTTACATATTTTCAAATCTAAAAAAAACAGTAGATCAAAGTTTTTTTTTTACACTTTCAAAAAAAAAAAAAAAAATCTACGTTATTTTACATGCTTTCAAATGTTGAGAAAACGTAGATCTACGTTTGGACAGTTTAAGGGTTAATCATTAAGTAACCCTAACTTTTATACAGTGCCCCTTTTTTTTTTTTTTTTTTTTTTTTACACGTTTTCAACCCCTCAAGGAAGGTTCCTTGATGTTGGTGAGGGGCTCTTGATTTAGGGAATTGGATCTGTGTTCCAGTTCCCCGAATTAAGCCTGAATGCCTTCCACATCCCCCCCCCCCCCCCAGGCGCTGTATAATCCTCCAGGTTTAGCGCTTCCCCCTTGATTATAATAATACACGTTTTCAAATGTAAAACAAAAAAGATCTACATTTTTTTTACATACTTTCAGATGTTGAAAAAACGTATATATACGTTTGGACCGTTTAAGGGTTAAAACTTCACAAATCACATTACGGAGAATGAACACTGAAACAGACCTTCTCTAATTCAACCTCCAATTTATCTAACTTATTTTTATAGATTTATATGCTTTCCATGTCATTCTACTTTGATCCATTCTCTCTAAATGACCAAACCACCTCAACAACCCCTCTTCTGCCCTCTGACTAATACTTTTATTAACTCCACACCTTCTCCTAATTTCCACACTCCGAATTTTCTGCATAATATTTACACCACACATTGCCCTTAGACAGGACATCTCCACTGCCTCCAACCATCTCCTCGCTGCTGCATTTACCACCCAAGCTTCACACCCATATAAGAGTGTTGGTACTACTATACTTTCATACATTCCCTTCTTCGCCTCCATAGATAACGTTTTTTTTTTTTTTATTATTTATTATCACACCGGCCGATTCCCACCAAGGCAGGGTGGCCCGAAAAAGAAAAACTTTCACCATCATTCACTCCATCACTGTCTTGCCAGAAGGGTGCTTTACACTACAGTTTTTAAACTGCAACATTAACACCCCTCCTTCAGAGTGCAGGCACTGTACTCCACATATACCTCAACGCACCACTCACCTTTTTTCCCTCATCAATTCTATGATTAACCTCATCCTTCATAAATCCATCCGCCGACACGTCAACTCCCAAGTATCTGAAAACATTCACTTCTTCCATACTCCTCCTCCCCAATTTGATATCCAATTTTTCTTTATCTAAATCATTTGACACCCTCATCACCTTACTCTTTTCTATGTTCACTTTCAACTTTCTACCTTTACACACATTCCCAAACTCATCCACTAACCTTTGCAATTTTTCTTTAGAATCTCCCATAAGCACAGTATCATCAGCAAAAGTAACTGTGTCAATTCCCATTTTGAATTTGATTCCCCAAAATTTAATCCCACCCCGCTCCCGAACACCCTAGCAATTACTTCCTTTACAACCCCATCTATAAATATATTAAAAAACCATGGTGACATTACACATCCCTGTCTAAGACCTACTTTTACCGGGAAGTAGTCTCCCTCTCTTCTACACACCCTAACCTGAGCCTCACTATCCTCATAAAAACTCTTTACAGCATTTAATAACTTACCACCTATTCCATATACTTGCAACATCTGCCACATTGCTCCTCTATCCACTCTATCATATGCCTTTTCTAAATCCATAAATGCAATAAAAACTTCCCTACCTTTATCTAAATACTGTTCACATATATGCTTCAATGTAAACACTTGATCTACACATCCCCTACCCACTCTGAAACCTCCTTGCTCATCCGCAATCCTCCATTCTGTCTTACCTCTAATTCTTTCAATTATAACCCTACCGTACACTTTTCCTGGTATACTCAGTAAGCTTATTCCTCTATAATTTTTACAGTCTCTTTTGTCCCCTTTCCCTTTATATAAAGGGACTATACATGCTCTCCGCCAATCCCTAGGTATCTTCCCCTCTTTCATACATTTATTAAACAGAAGTACCAACCACTCCAACACTATATCCTCCCCTGCTTTTAACATTTCTGTCATGATCCCATCAGTTCCAGCTGCTTTACCCCCTTTCATTTTACGTAATGCCTCACTTACCTCCCCCACACTTACATTCTTCTCTTCTTCACTCCTAAAAGATGGTATACCTCCCTGACCAGTGCATGAAATTACTGCCTCTGTTTCTTCCTTAACATTTAAAAGTTCCTCAAAATATTCTCGCCATCTACCTAATACCTCCATCTCCCCATCTACTAACTCCCCTACTCTGTTTTTAACTGACAAATCCATATTTTCCCTAGGCTTTCTTAACTTGTTTAACTCACTCCAAAATTTTTTCTTATTTTCATTAAAATTTCTTGACAGTGCCTCTCCCACTCTATCATCTGCTCTCCTTTTGCACTCTCTCACCACTCTCTTTACCTTTCTTTTACTCTCCATATACTCTGCTCTTCTTATAACACTTCTGCTTTGTAAAAACTTCTCATAAGCTACCTTTTTCTCTTTTATCACACCCTTTACTTCATCATTCCACCAATCACTCCTCTTTCCTCCTGCCCCCACCCTCCTATAACCACAAACTTCTGCCCCACATTCTAATACTGCATTTTTAAAACTATTCCAACCCTCTTCAACCCCCCCACTACTCATCTTTGCACTAGCCCACCTTTCTGCCAATAGTCGCTTATATCTCACCCGAACTTCCTCCTCCCTTAGTTTATACACTTTCACCTCCCTCTTACTTGTTGTTGCCACCTTCCTCTTTTCCCATCTACCTCTTACTCTAACTGTAGCTACAACTAAATAATGATCTGATATATCAGTTGCCCCTCTATAAACATGTACGTCCTGGAGCCTACCCATCAACCTTTTATCCACCAATACATAATCTAATAAACTACTTTCATTACGTGCTACATCATACCTTGTATATTTATTTATCCTCTTTTTCATAAAATATGTATTACTTATTACCAAATTTCTTTCTACACATAGCTCAATTAAAGGCTCCCCATTTACATTTACCCCTGGCACCCCAAATTTACCTACTACTCCCTCCATAACATTTTTACCCACTTTAGCATTGAAATCCCCAACCACCATTACTCTCACACTTGATTCAAAACTCCCCACGCATTCACTCAACATTTCGAAAAATCTCTCTCTCTCTCTCTCTACACTTCTCTCTTCTCCAAATAATAGCTGTTATATCCTTTTACTCATGTGCAAGTTGTATTACTACTACTACTACAACTTACATTACTACTACTACTACCACCACTACTATTACACCTCACTCTTAAGCCTATATATACCCTGTGTCCATGTATTGTTTGTAACGGCTTGACAAAGTTCCTGGAGAGCGAAACGTTGCCACAATAAAACTGTCACATTAGTTGCACTTGTGTCCTTTTACTTTACGTATTGTTGGTAATTCTACCAACTTTATTACAATCTTACTATATATATAGAAATTTTATGAAACGGCTGATTGTACATGCTCTGTATAAGAGCTGATTGTACATGCTCTGTATAAGAGCTGATTGTACATGCTCTGTATAAGAGCTGATTGTTGTACATGCTCTGTATAAGAGCTGATTGTATATGCTCTGTATAAGAGCTGATTGTACATGCTCTGTATAAGAGCTGATTGTACATGCTCTGTATAAGAGCTGATTGTTGTACATGCTCTGTATAAGAGCTGATTGTACATGCTCTGTGTAAGAGCTGATTGTTGTACATGCTCTGTATAAGAGCTGATTGTACATGCTCTGTATAAGAGCTGATTGTACATGCTCTGTATAAGAGCTGATTGTACATGCTCTGTATAAGAGCTGATTGTTGTACATGCTCTGTATAAGAGCTGATTGTACATGCTCTGTATAAGAGTTGATTGTACATGCTCTGTAGTTAATCTTGTGTTAATAGAGATGTAGCAAGACATTAGCTCACAAGCCATTTCTTGCTAGACTGCTTTCTCGGTGCTGCTGACGAGATGGTATCCAAATTTGCTTCCTCTTCTGGGTGTCATTTTGTTATGCAACTTGAATGTGTTAACCTGCGACTCGCCAGTCAAGTCTTGGATGTGTCTGTTATGTGGTAATAATTATTCTTGAGAAACCAGGTATCATGTTACTTTTCTTAGATGAAGAATTAAATGTGTACAACATCTGGGTATTTTTATTTGTAGACATTTTGTCATCCAGTGGCTTCGTCAATACAAATTCCAGGACATAACGGGAAGAGGGTAATCAGCCCCTCAGCCTGGAACTCCAGGACCGACTACCTTGTCTTTTGTACATGGTTGTACATGGTTTTGTACATGGTTGTACAATGTACAAAAGTCAAGGTAGTCAGTCCTGGAGTTGGAGGCTGAGGGACTGATTACCCTCTTCCTATTATGTCGTTGAATTTGTATTGATGAAGCCAATGGATGGCGAAATGTTTACAAATCGAGATACCCAGATGTTGCATATGCATCTTAATTCTTCTTGTAGGTATTGTATGCCAGTCTTGTATAACTAACTTTATTTTGCAACAGGTACGGCAGGACATTTTGACGGGCAAGTTGCCCTGTTCGTTCGTCACCCATGCCCTCTTAGGTTCGTATATGGTGCAGGCAGAAGTGGGCGATTACGATGCCAAGGAACACGTTGGCACTAGTTATCTCTCAGAATTCACCTTTGCGCCTAATCAGAATGCTGAACTGGAAGAGAAGGTTGTTGATCTACACAAGACTCATAAGTGAGTAAATCTTACTTTTATATAAAAAAAAAAAAAAAAAAAATTCTTTGAAGTAGGTTGGTATCTGTTAAGGGGTTCTGAGGATTATCTTCCATGGCCTAGTCTCACACCTGGCGTCCGAGGTTGGAAATGAAATATTACAGAATTAAGAACTATCGAGAAGCATGTAGGAAAACAAAAGTACAGTATAACCCCTGTATCCGTGAATTTGGTATCCATGGTTTCAGTTATCCATGATTTACCATGGTCCAAAAATGGCCCTTAATTTTGCTCAATAATGGCCCTAAAGTGCAAGTAGTAGTGAAGCCATAAAATGTTTCCCATCGGTGAAAAAGTCCTAATTCTTGACTTAGTGTGTAATTTATCAATTAAAACTTATCATGAGTATGTATGTCAACAAAAAGCTACTTACATATAGGGTTTGCTACTATCCACGGTTTCAGGTATCCACGGTAGATCTTGGTACGTGTCCCCCACGGATTACTGTATGTGTATTCTGAATGTAAGTACAAGTTTATTAGAATTACTTGTCATTATAATTGAGACAGAAAGACAAGATCTGCAATCCTGTTAGTGAAAAAAAAAAATTATGTTTAATTTCTCACTTAATTTGAGTGGATGGTAGTACCTCCCTGGCTGGTTTCTGGTAACAGTCAAATAGGTAGCAGCTATACAGGGAGGTAATGTATTACCCTCCTGTTATACAAGTCTGGAATGAGAGCTTTTCAGATGTTTTGGTTGGTAGATAACCATCCAGGATGGTACTATCCTCACGTCATGTAAGTATTGAATGAAAGCTTGTTTTGCAGTGACAGTAGGTTGCTAGATAGTAACCATCTACTTCGTTGCTGTATGTGGAACAGTTCTGTTCCACATCCTTATGGCAAGACAGTAGTGCCTTCCTGGAAATCTTACAAGCTTGTAAGATATTTAGTATTTTCAGTAGTTAAGTTGACAGTAGCCATCCAGTGAGGTACTACCTTTCAGTTATGAAGGTGGAGGTGAAGCTCATTAGAAGTGTTGATCTTTTCTTTCTACATCCGTGACAGCTCTTGCTATATGAGTCATTGAGTTTTAATCCTGCACATCTCCCTAACAAAGTAAGTCATGACTCACGAAATCGTAATGACTCGATTGCAAACAAACCATACCGCGGGTGGGGATAGAACCCGCGGTCAGAGAGTCTCAAAACTCCAGACCGTCGTGTTAGCCACTGGACCAGCTAGCCACAATAAGATTCGTCCAACTAGGTATATTTCTACACCATAGGAAGGTTAGCATAGGCACCACTGTGACCACAAATGCAAGTTTTTTACAGACGAATCTCTAGCTAGCGTTGCCGTGACGAACTCTAGCTCAAGGTTTTTTTTTAAGTAGCAGTCGTATATTAGTGTGGATAAACTGGATCTGGCTAACACATATATAGTTTATCTACATTAATTAATAACTGCTTGCACGCTAAAGTAGGGGGTTTGGGATATTTACTGTTCAGAGGGACTTCTAAATTGTTGTATCTGTGCACCTCTAGCAAGACAGTGATAGTGTAAATGATGGTGAAAGTGTTTCCTTTTCGGGTCACCCTGCCTTGGTGGAAGATAGCCAGCATGTTAAAAAAAACTGCATTTGATATTAATTCATATTGTTAGTTGGAAAGTACCGAATATGCATTTATTGCTGTGTTTGTCTCTTAGAATCTCCAGTAACTTTAAAAGTGGTGCATTAATGCTGATTTAATTTCCTTACTGCACAGAGGCCAGACACCGGCAGAAGCAGAACTCCATTACCTAGAGAATTCAAAAAAACTGGCAATGTATGGTGTGGACATGCATTCAGCGAAGGACTCAGAAGGTGTTGACATCATGTTGGGTGTGTGCGCATCTGGGCTCCTTGTCTACAGGGACAAGTGAGTGCTTCCCAGTGTGGATCTTTACTCAGGTTATGTCAGATACAGTGAACCCTTGATTTAAAGGACTTCCATATAATGGACTTCTAAAATATGGGTTAAAATATGCTGGGTCAGTTGATTCAGAGACAACGGACAAAGTCTGCTGTTTTACAGATTTGTCTGTTATTGTTATGTTTCTGGAAAAATGTTGCAAATGATGCTTGTTGGTGGAAACCTTGTATCTACTGGCATGCAGTTGTGTTATTAATATTACAACATTCACACACAAAATACTACATACTTGGATTATCAGATTTGGCTGTGTTGAGTGTTTATAGTCAATGCTTTGTTTTGTGTGTGTGTGTGTACACACACACACACACTTACCTTTTTGTAGCTGCAGTAATTAATTCTGAGATGGTGGCCCTGCCTTTTAAATTGCCACTATTTGTGGACCCTGTTATACATACTCTTAGAACTGTGTATGGAGTCTGTTTCCATCACTTCCTCGCCAAGATTGTTCCACTTCCTTACCACTCTCGAGACTGAAAAAGTACTTCCTGACATCCCCGTGATTCCTGTTCCTACAAGCAGTTTCTTGCCTCTCAAACATCCTGTCCTTGCTTTCCTTATCACTTCCCCTGAGTATTTTGTATGTTGTCATGTTATTGTGTCTGTCCTGTGCATGCTGAGTGACCCACATGGTCAAAGTGCTTAATAAGTGTCACCACTACTACTTCCACTTTTCAGACTACGCATCAACCGATTTGCTTGGCCCAAAATACTCAAAATCTCCTACAAACGCAGTAACTTCTATATCAAAATCCGGCCTGGGGAGTTTGAAACCTTTGAATCTACGATTGGCTTCAAGCTGCCGAATCACAAGGCTGCCAAGAGGTTGTGGAAGGTGTGCGTTGAACACCATACATTCTTCAGGTATGTTGGTGTATGATTCTTAGTGTTAATGTTGATAGAATTACTGACAGTATGTTAAGTAAAAGGACACAAGTGCAACTAATTTGACATCGTAGCAACGTTTCGCTCTCCAGTAACAGCTTGACAAAGCTCCTGGAGAGCAAAACGTTGCCACAATAAAATGTCACATTTGTTGCGCTTGTGTCCTTTTACTTAATATAATCTTTGGTGTTGTTTTCTCTTCTTTCCCCAATCTACTCTTCTCGTACACTCGATATGTAAAACTTACTAATACTTTTGTGTGATCAACAAAAGGATCAGCATACAGATTTTGCTGTTTCAAGTCATATCTAAACTGCCATATCTGCACTCCTGTGTGAAGACAGTGTGAATGATGGCAAATTTTTTTTTTTTTTTCAACCCTGCCTCAGTGGGAGACAGCTAGTGTTTTTAAAATAAAATTGCAGAATGGTTGGATTAGGTTTCTTAGTGATGGTGCCAAATACAAATTATCATATAAACAGTTAAATTAAATAATTTGACTTTCTTTTTCCTTGTCCTGATTCTTCAGTTGATCGCATTAGTGTATGCTTAAACAAGTAGGTATCAACGTAATTATATTGGGTGTTTGAGAATCAACATGTGAAATTATCATGTGTTACAAGAGCTTGAAACAGTAGATGTACTAGCCTCACACAAGTAAACTTTCTAGGGCCTTCCCTCTCAGCTGTTATTCCCACCTCACGAGGAAAGAATACTGTACAGTTTTAAGGGAGAAATTGTATGAAACTGTAAGGGGGAGGGTTCTTCAGAGATATTACCAAATCACTGGGTAGGAAGGAAGCCTTTGAGAGAAGTACAGCAAACCATGGAACTCTCCTTTAGTCCAAATCCTGCTGATTCAGCCTTCTTTCTACTCTACCATGACAAGTCTCTCATCCTGTTAGCAGTAAGACACCCAACCTTCCAGCACACTTTTCACCACCACGCTCCTTACTCCCTGCCCTTTTCTCCATGTTTATTCTCCTTTCCCTCACCCCTGAACCATAAGCTGTACAGACATGTACTGGAACATCCTGATCTTATTGCATGCTCTTGTGGGAATTGGGGTCAAGATATAGAAGATGCAGTCTTCTGCAACACCTGATACTGTGCAGTGTGGAACCTACACAGCACAGTGGTACACTGCAGTGTGGAACCTACACTACACAGTGGTACACTGCAGTGTGGAACCTACACTACACAGTGGTACACTGCAGTGTGGAACCTACACTACACAGTGGTACACTGCAGTGTGGAACCTACACTACACAGTGGTACACTGCAATGTGGAACCTACACTGCACAGTATCAGGTGCTACAGAAGATTGCATCTTCTGTAGCACCTGATACATGAAGAAAGACAGAGGAAAGGGAAAGTAGCCATGGTAATTAAGAAGTGTGTTATCCCAGACTCCACTGATTGATGAACTTACAAGGAATACCTGAATGCAGTAGAGCAGTGTTTCCCAACCTTCCTACACAAGTAGGCCACATTTGATGGTCAAATGTGTGATGAGGACTGCATGGTTTTGTTGACACTATGCAGTGTGGAATCTAATTAAAAGTGAATTCATAATTTCATGTGCAGGCCATATCCATTTCCTAGAACGGCCACGTGCGGCCTGCAGGCCGCAGGTTGGGGACCCCTGAAGGAAGATTGAATGAGCAGAGTTTTTTTGCACAGGACACTTGATACAGATACTTTGGATCAGAATAAGGATGAACTCTTTTAAAAGCTTCACTAGCTAAAATGTTGTAGTGATAATAAACATTACTTTAGCTGAAGGCTGCTTCCTGGGGTCAGTGTCCCCTAGGACCGACCCCAGACTGGGTTTCCTGTGGATTAAAGTGATTGGTAAACTAGATACTGACTTAACACTGGGCTTCAAACATCTCAATACGACTGAAGAAAAGGGATAATGAATATCAATTGCAAGTTCAGAAGCAAGTCCAAGAGCTGGAGTTCACCCCTCTATTCCTTTTAAATAATTTTTGATAAGATACGTGCTACAGTTAGGTGTCTTTATTGCTTGGCGTTTTTTTACTTGGATGCATTTCTCTTTTGCCGAAAGTATTGACTGACCTTTTATTTAAAGTATTGTATGGCGGACAAATAATTAATAAGATATGTCAAAATGAGACTTATTAAAATGATTTCTACTTGTATGAGGTTTTATTATTTACAAATACAGGTACTTATTAAAGATCATGTAGGTGAAATGTTGTCTAATGAAGATCTTTTGTTGCATGTGTTTTTAACGTAATTAACCTCACAGTTCGAAACATTTGATAAATGCAATAACTACTTTCCTCCCTTCACTCTTTTACACTCAGATGAAGAGAGGTAATTACATGTACATGATTAAACATTACTAGTATATATCTTCCGCTGGTTTGTCAGACTTGAGTCCTGGAGGTGGGAAGTACAGTGCCTGCACTCGGAAGGAGTGGATTTTTTTTTTTTTTTTTTAACAAGTCGGCCGTCTCCCACCGAGGCAGGGTGACCCAAAAAGAAAGAAAAAACAAAAAACAAAAAGAAAATACTTTTATCATCATTCAACACTTTCACCACACTCACACATAATCACTGTTTTTGCAGAGGTGCTCAGAACACAACAGTTTAGAAGTTTTTTTTTTTTTTTTTTTTCAACAAGTCGGCCGTCTCCCACCGAGGCAGGGTGACCCAAAAAAGAAAGAAAATCCCCAAAAAGAAAATACTTTCATCATCATTCAACACTTTCACCACACTCGCACATTATCACTGTTTTTGCAGAGGTGCTCAGAATACAACAGTCTAGAAGCATAAACATATAAAGATACACAACATATCCCTCCAAACTGCCAATATCCCAAAACCCCTCCTTTAAAGTGCAGGCATTGTACTTCCCATTTCCAGGACTCAAGTCCGACTATATGAAAATAACCGGTTTCCCTGAATCCCTTCACTAAATATTACCCTGCTCACACTCCAACAGATCGTCAGGTCCCAAGTACCATTCGTCTCCATTCACTCCTATCTAACACGCTCACGCACGCTTGCTGGAAGTCCAAGCCCCTTACCCACAAAACCTCCTTTACCCCCTCTCTCCAACCCTTTCGAGGACGACCCCTACCCCGCCTTCCTTCCCCTATAGATTTATATGCTTTCCATGTCATTCTACTGTGATCCATTCTCTCTAAATGACCAAACCACCTCAACAACCCCTCTTCTGCCCTCTGACTAATACTTTTATTAACTCCACACCTTCTCCTAATTTCCACACTCCGAATTTTCTGCATAATATTTACACCACACATTGCCCTTAAACAGGACATCTCCGCTGCCTCCAACCGTCTCCTCGCTGCTGCATTTACCACCCAAGCTTCACACCCATATAAGAGTGTTGGTACTACTATACTTTCATACATTCCCTTCTTTGCCTCCATAGATAACGTTTTTTGACTCCACATATACCTCAACGCACCACTCACCTTTTTTCCCTCATCAATTCTATGATTAACCTCATCCTTCATAAATCCATATACGTATAAAGATACACAACATATCCCTCCAAACTGCTAATATCCTGAACCCCTCCAGGACTCAAGTCCGGAGATATGTTGCAGTTTCTAAACTATTATTGGCACACCTCTGGCAAGACCATAATGGAGTGAATGATGATGAAAGTGTTTCTTCCTTTTCAGGTCACCCTGCCTCAGTGGGAAGCGGCCGATGTGTTAAAAAAAATATATATTTGTATTGGGATGTTATGCTTTAATCACTTGCTATAGTCTTTTGTGATTTTTATGATTTTTTTTTTTTTACACTAGTGAATTTACTTACTGAAAGGATGTTCTTAACTTGTTTCAAAGATCATCTGTATCTAATTTGAAGGTATACCTAAGAGTATGCCTATTAGAATAACACATCACTGATGAGTTTCAAGAGTTTTTCTGCTGTGGCCCAGTCTAAGACCAGACTTGCCTGCCATGTTTTGGTTGAACCTAGAGCCTTTGTGTGCTGAGGGCACTATCACTTGTGTATGCCATGTTATGGTTGAACCTAGAGCCTTTATTTGTGAGCTGAGGGCACTCACTTCTGTATGCCATGTTTTGGTTGAACCTAGAGCCTTAGTGAGCTGAGGGCACTATCACTTGTGTATGCAAAGTTTTGGTTGAACCTAGAGCCTTTGTGAGCCGAGGGCACTATCACTTGTGTATGCCATGTTATGGTTGAACCTAGAGCCTTTATTTGTGAGCTGAGGGCACTCACTTGTGTATGCCATGTTATGGATGAACCTAGAGCCTTTGGTTGTGAGCTGAGGGCACTATCACTTGTGTATGCCATGTTATGGTTGAACCTAGAGCCTTTAGTTGTGAGCTGAGGGCACTATCACTTGTGTATCATAAAGTTGCTTGCAAATAGCAGTCATTCCTGTTCCTTGGCAGGAAAAATCAGTCGGGGTTGCACTAATTACAAAGGGACATTTCCAGTAATAGAGGAGGATTATTTATGGTACTGTCAGTGGTTGGTGAGAAATATATTTTTTATTAACACATCAGCCGATTTCCCACCAAGGCAGGGTGGCCCAAAAAAAGAAAAACTTTCATCATCATTCACTCCATCACTGTCTTGCCAGAAGGGTGCTTTACACTACAGTTTTTAAACTGCAACATTAACACCCCTCCTTCAGAGTGCAGGCACTGTACTTCCCATCTCCAGGACTCAAGTCTGGCCTGCCGGTTCCCCCGAATCCCTTCATAAATGTTACTTTGCTCGCGCTCCAACAGCACATCAAGTATTAAAAACCATTTGTCTCCATTCACTCCTATCAAATATGCTCATGCACACTTGCTAGAAGTCCAAGCCCCTCGCACACAAAACCACCTTTACCCCCTCCCTCCCAACCCTTCCTAGGCTGACCCCTCCCTGCCTTCCCTCCACTACAAATTTATACACTCTCAAAGTCATTCTGTTTTGTTCCATTCTCTCTACATGTCCAAACCACTTCAACACTCCCTCCTCAGCCCTCTGGATAATAGTTTTGGTAATTCCACACCTCCTAATTTCCAAACTATGAATTCTCTGCATTATATTCACACCACACATTGCCCTCAGACATGACATCTCCACTGCCTCCAGCCTTCTCCTTGTTGCAACATTCATCACCCATGCTTCACACCCATACAACAAGAGTGTTGGTACAACTATACTCTCATACATTCCCCTCTTTGCTTCCACAGGCAAAGTTCTTTGTCTCCACAGACTCCTAAGTGCACCACTCACCCTTTTCCCCTCATCAATTCTATGATTCACCTCATTCTTCATAGACCCATCTGCTGACACGTCCACTCCTAAATATCTGAATACATTCACCTCCTCCATACTCTCTCCCTCCAAACTGATATCCAATCTTTTGTCACCTAATCTTTTTGTTATCCTCATAACCTTAGCCGGCATGAATTACACTGAACTGTCTGCAGGTTGTGCTGAAGGGAACACCAGTCAAGGATTAGCCTTTTAATACCCATAATACAGTAAACCCTCAATGTAATGGACTTTGAAAATAAGGGGCAGAAATCCACTTGGTAAATTGTACTTTGAAGTGTACTCTATTTGCAGTGTTGATTGTGGTATATTTGTAAATTGTGTATGCTGTATCCCTTAACTTCGTGTGTGTGTCTTTCTGTCTGTGTGTGTCTGTTTGTGTGTGTCTGTCTGTGTGTGTGTCTGTCTGTGTGTGTGTGTGTGTCTCTGTCTAGTTAATGGCCCAAGTTGGACCAAAATGTCGCCTTAATTTTTTCTCATGTAGGGGTTATTTGTGTATTGTTCCAGTCATGGTATTGTGACTTTGTTATTTACAGTAGAGTACTCAGGGTCTATTTTTTATATTTTTTAACATACCAATTTAATGAACACTTGGACACTTATCCCCCTCCATTAGTTCCTTATTGAGAGTTTGCTGTATTTTGTACAGATGCTCCTTGCTTTACGATGGTTCAACTTGCCATATTTTCACTTTACAATGATACAGTAGGGATGCACATTCAGTAATCAAGATGTTTTTGCTTGTAAGGTAGCTAGAATTGGAAATGGATCAAGATCTTCATCAGCTTGTTTGTACTTAGGCTGGTATTTAGTTAATTACAGTAATTATTTATTTATTTGGTGACAGTTATTTATCATATATATTCGACTTAGGATATTTTCAACTTAGGATGGGTTCATCAGAACTTAACTCCATCGCAAGTCAAGGAGCACCTGTATAGTGATTACTTAGCAGTTGTTGGGTGTAACACAGGTTTGTCGTTGACTGGTGTTCCCATCAGCACTCGTCAGCAGCTCCTGCCTTTCATCCTATTTGCAGATTAATGACCCCAGAGCCTCCCCAGAAGCAGGGTCTGTGGCCGCGCCTCGGCTCCAAGTTCCGTTACTCCGGGCGCACCCAGTACCAGTCCCGCATGGCAGCCAACCTGAGTGACCGGAACAACCCCGAGTTCGAGAGAACGCTCAGTCGCCGGAAACTGTCATCGCGAAGCATGGATGGTAAGACTAGAAAGAAACTCCTGCGTCACCACCCAGAGTTTACTTTAACCATTGCTTTGATCTGTTGAGCTCCCTTTGCTGCAAGCTGAATTTGTGTAGGAATTAAACTTTGTGTATAGGCCAGTTCAGTAATGAATATTGCATTTGACTCAGTCTGTTGCAGCATTACCCTTATCTAGCACTAAATGCACTATGGCCAGTGTAGATAAGTTCATTTCTTGCTTAGTGTAGTTAATTACTAATTTTTTCTAAAAAATAATTCTTTCTAGTTTAGCTTACATAGTAATTCTTATCTTTTTTAGTCGTTTTATATTTTTCATCTCTCCTTCCTCCACGGTCTTCACCTCCAAAGGTACTGTACCTGCAATCTGTACGTCTGTTCCCGACCCCAACCAAATGTTTTGGAGTAGGGGTGAATGTTTCTCGTATTTCATCTTCCTCCATGATCTTCACTCTACAGAAGTACCAGCAATCTGTACGTCTGTTCCTGGCCTGAGACAAACATTCTGACAAGGCTGTTAAAATGTTTGTATCATGTATTTAAATATAGCTTCTTCCCGTTTGGTAATTGTGGTGGATGTGAGACAAGTCACAAGTGAGTTTATGTGAGAGATCTTCTCTCACATCCTGGTATTTCAGAATCTTAGATCAATTACTGTCTTTGTTTTGGCTGTGAGTGTTTGCTGTTCTGGTAACATACCCTGCTTCCCTTCAATTTATTTTCCAGGTTTTTATATATACAACGATAAGGAAAGTTTCTAAGCATGTTAGCCGATCTCCCCTTGCTGCAGTTTTTTTTATGAAGAATTGCACCTGCAGCACCTGGGTAGTATTGTTTGAGGATGTTCAGTTCAGTACAGAGATGGTGTGTGAAGACAGAGGATGAGGTAATCAGTTCCTCCTCAGCCTTGCAGGTCTATACACAAGGGCGGATAGCAAATGGCATATCTGTTGAAGAGATCTATGTCCAAGACTGAAATAGCCAGATTTCTCTTGCCAGTGTCTAATTATTTTGTGCTGCTCGACTTAGTGGTTCAACTTACGATATTTCAGCTTTTCGATGATGCAAAAGCAATTAATTTTGAGATGAAACTTCAGATAATTAGCCAACATGAAAGTAACAAGTCCGTAACTTGTATTCATTTGTTTACTTTTCAGTACTGGTATTTGGTTCAGTAATTATTTATTTATTCAGTGACAGTAGTTATTATTTATTTAGCACATCATATCAGCTTAGGATATTTTCAACTTACAATGGGTTTGTCAAAATGTAACCCCATCGTAAATCAAGGACCACTTGTAGTTATTGCAACATAGAGAAAAACCAACAGAAGGAGACAAAGGAAAATGGGCAGAATGCTTATCTGCAAGAAGTGTGTTTACTCTGGGGTTTCTTAGTGAGTTCTCAGATGGATGCAGTTTCCATGTCATTATCATTGTGATCATCATCCATGTTGCCCTCTGGCCATGAAGATGACCACTTGGGTTATCATCCATGTTGCCCACTGGCCATGAAGATGACCACTTGGGTTATCATCCATGTTGCCCTCTGGCCATGAAGATGACCACTTGGGTTATCATCCATGTTGCCCTCTGGCCATGAAGATGACCACTTGGGTTATCATCCATGTTGCCCTCTGGCCACGAAAATGACCACTTGGGTTATCATCCATGTTGCCCTCTGGCCACTAAGATGATCACCACTTGGGTTATCATCCTCAAAGTCATTGATATTATTATCACAACCACGATTGTTACTACCACCGGTAGTTGGTGTTTGGCTGCAAGTTTACAAATGGTTGGAAAAAAACAGTGAAACCTCGATTTCAAGGACTAGTAGGGGAAGGAGGGTGCTCGATAATGGTGCTCATCCACTAAATTTGATAATAAAACTATTCTTGATTGTAACAATAGTTGCCAATGCTGGAAATGAGATTTTGTTTCTGAAACTAATTTTCCCAGGGAATTGTAACAGTAATAGACAATACTGGAAACAGCAGATTTTCTCTCTTGTTTCTGGACTTTTTCTGTATGGATTTTTTCTGTTAAACCTGAAATCTGTTAAATTAAGGTCATTTAAATCGAGATTTAGCGGGAGACCTTTTATCGTTAGGTTTCACCAATGATAGGCATTATCGAGTACTTTATATAATGTGTATTTTAGGTGAAACACTGTAATGATAAAAGGTCTTCTTTGTGTGTCTTCTATCACCACCACCAGTTCTCACCACCACCAGTCTTCATCACCATTGTTATTGCACCACCACCACTGCTGAAACCACTACAAGCACTACCACCACCACTGCTGGAATCACTACAAGCACTACCACCACCACTCATCACCTTCACACAGCCTCAATTCCACACTTTCATTTATCATATAATAATGTGTTAAGTATTTCTCTTGATTTCCCTAACCAGCATAATGTATCTTATTTTTTTTTTTTTTTTATTTTCTCCGCTGCTGCATCACGTCACATTTGCTAGCCTACAATATCATGGAGGGTCAGTGGTTGTTTTAAGCATGTACAGTGCATACCACATTTTGTATTAGCCTTTTTATGTATACGTAGCATATATACGTACAGTCATACCCCGGAATTCCCTTGCTTCGTAATCCGCGTAATTTGATCGCAGAACATTTCAGCAGAAGGCTATTTCGGGATAGCCTCAATCATTTACGTATTTTCTTGGTTCATATTTTGTTTTTGCTTGGAATGTGACCTCTACACTGATAGCCGACTCTTAGAATTTCATTCTGTTTGCAGTCTTTCTATGAATGTCAGTATTAGACAAATTAGAGCAATATAGAATGAGATATTGCCTTTAACCATTTAAATCATTCATGAGGACTTTCCTATTACCTGTAGTTTCTGGATTTGCATCACCTCCAGGAACCTAAGCACCACGAATTACGGGGTTAAACTGTGCGTTATTTTGTTGAGTACGGTAGCCTGTAGATTTCCCTAGTTTGAATGGTAGTTTCGAGCCCAT
Source organism: Cherax quadricarinatus (assembly GCF_038502225.1). NCBI lineage: Eukaryota > Metazoa > Arthropoda > Malacostraca > Decapoda > Parastacidae > Cherax > Cherax quadricarinatus. Next base: position 8,549,132 of record NC_091389.1, on the reverse strand, counting down.
TATTAGCGACCCTTTACAGCTGTAGTAGTTTTGCCCTTGGCTGCCGTTTTACTTAATTGAGCCAAGATTTGTTAATTCAGTTTAATGTATCTTTTTTATTGGGGGTTCTTAACCCAGGGTATCCATACCTCTGTGGGATATGGGCACCAAATAATGGGGTATGGGACTTAAGCTCTGAAAAATTTGCCAATTTCCAGTAAATGATAAAATTGTTATGACTGTCTTTCAGTTAAGAGTGTTAGTTTGGCAAAACACAAGTTTAATGTCTAAAGAATGAAGAGAGTTGAGATTAGAAAGATTGGAAATACACCTACCATCCGACTTACGACCTGCTCGACTTACGACCACTCAACTTACGACCACTCGACTTACGACCACTCGACTTATAACCGTGTTTTTTATGCCAAATTTCTGGGAAATAAACCAGTATTTGTGTTGTACACAGTGTTTATCCTAAACCTTACAGTATAAAACACAGTACTAACAACATAAAAAGTAAAGTAAAACATGAAATACCAAAATAAAACAAAATAAAGTCATTACAAAAATGTTTTGTTGATATTCAGTAGTAAAGTTCGACTTACGTCCATTTCGACTTACGACCGGTTTCTCGGAACCGAACTTGGTCGTAAGTCGGATGGTAGGTGTATAGGGACGGCAGAGAACGGGATTTCTCCCTACTTTTCATTTAATTGTTCTGTTGCTAGCTATCCATATGTAAAGTAAATCCAGTCTATTGACATTTGAAGTCATACTGGTACCTAAGTCATACAGTGGACCCCCGGTATTCGATATTAATCCGTTCCTGAGAGCTCATCGAATACCGATAATATCGAAAACCGTGTCAATTTTCCTCATAAGAAATAATGGAAATCAAATTAATCCGTGCAAGACACCCAAAAGTATGAAAAAAAAATTTTACTACATGAAATATGCAATAGAATAATTACAATAACAATAAAATAATTGACACTTACCTTTAATGAAGATCTGGTGATGATTGATGGGATGGGAGGAGGGGAGAGGTGTTAGTGTTTAGAAGGGGAATCCCCTTCCATTAGGACTTGAGGTAGCAAGTCCTTTTCCGGGGTTACTTCCCTTCTTCTTTTAATGCCACTAGGACCAGCTTGAGAGGCACTAGACCTCTGTCGCACAACAAATCTGTCCATAGAGCTCTGTACCTCCCGTTCCTTTACGATTTGTCTAAAATGGGCCACAACATTGTCATTGTAATAGTCGCCAGCACGGCTTGCAATAGCTGTGTTAGGGTGATTTTCATCCATAAAGGTTTGCACTTCAACTCACTGTGCACACATTTCCTTAATTTTTGAGTAGACACAATGGATTCCACAACTGGTATAGGCTTCTCAGGGTTAGCCCCAAACCCTTCAAAATCTTTCTTAATTTCCATACTAATTCTCACCCTTTCTACCATAGGGTTGGCACTAGAAGCTTTCTTGAGGCCCATGGTGACTTATTTTGCAGAAACAAGCACCAAACACAGTGATAATATGGATAATATGAAATGTACTGAATGTATCCTTAGATGCGCGCACACTGGCTGGCTTGTAAACACTGGCACACAAGGGGCAGTTCAGGCCACACATGGACAGGTCTCATACGAATCGTATCAAATACCGGGTTTTCAATCGAATACCAAGGAAAATTTTTTGCGATATAATGCATCGAATACCGGATTTATCGAATACCGATGCCATCGAATACCGGGGGTCCACTGTACTGGTACCTAAGAGAAGTCATACTGGTACCTAAGAGAAGTCATACTGGTACCTAATAGTCATACTGGTACCTGATAGGACTGGTGATGACGTGGATTTCGACAGTTTGGCGAAGGGGGTAGGGCATGTTACATTCATTGGGGGTCTGTAATTGTAAAAATAAAAAGGTTAAGAACCCCTGTATTCTATGACATGGTTGTTTAAATGTAGAATGCTTGACATATCCCTTATCTATTTTGTGTGTTAGATTGCAAAACCAGTTTGTGAAGTCGCCCCTTTCTTGGTGGTTTGTGTGTGGTTGTTATCGAAGGTGTGAATGTGGGCATCACTTGGCTTGAATTCTTGTGGAAGTTTTTATACAGTAACGAGTCTCAGTACTGAGGCCGGAACAGTTGACAAAAAAACTCAGTTTCGAGAGGAAAATGTAGAGGAACGAAAAGACACAATGCCGTGCTGCAACAATACACACACAACCTGCACATAGGAGAAAGAAACTTATGACCACGCTTTGGTCCGACTAGGACCATTTCTTTGCGACTAGTTGGTAGTCCAAGTCGGACCAAAATGTCATATTAAGTTTTTCTCCTATGTGCTGGTTATTTGTGTATTGTTCCTCTTTTAGGCTCTTTGGTGTGGATTATTATACTCATGGAAGAGGAGGAGGAGAAAAGAGGTGGAGGAGGGAAAAGAGGTGGAGGAGGGAAAAGAGGTGGAGGAGGGAAAAGAGGTGGAGGAGGGAAAAGAGGTGGAGGAGGGAAAAGAGGTGGAGGAGGAGAAGAGAGGTGGTGTTGTCAAGGGATAAACATTGAAAGCACGTTGGTTACAGTTGAATCAAACTGACGTAAGGTAGGGGGTAAGTTTCAAGAGTGTCTTCATTAGAGTTATGGCTATAAGAAAGGAGAGCATTATTTTTTCTCCCAACTTGCACCTTGCTTTGTGAAAGTTGTTTGTAAGCGGAGCAAAGAAGGGAGTGAGAGAGAACACTTAATTCATTGTGGCCACATTCTAGTCAGTGTTTCTCCAGCTTCCTCTAAGTATACCAGAGATCCAGAGTGAGATCTGCTGCTGATGCTGCAGTCACTGAAGTTACAAGTTCTGGTGAAAACACTTGTGCAATACCTGGGTTGCTTTACTTGAAGATGTTTCACCATCCAGTGGTTTTTAAGCAAGCACAATGCTGCAACCAGCTGGGAATCGAACCTGGGTTCAGTTAGCCCAGCTCCTGGGAACCAGGCTAACTACCTGATGCCTTAACCCATTTATATTAATAATATACATTTACTACAAGTACATGTACAAGGTCCTCCATGGGGAAGTGGAACAGAATTCTTCCTCCGTAAGCCATGCGTGTTGTAAGAGGCGACTAAAATGCCGGGAGCAAGGGGCTAGTAACCTCTTCTCCTGTATATATTACTAAATGCAAAAGGAGAAACTTTCGTTTTTCCTTTTGGGCCACCCCGCCTCGGTGGGATACAGCCGGTGTGTTGAAGAAGACATGTACAAGGTATACAGGCCTAGCTGACATGAATGACATACTTCTATGTAGAAAGCCATTTGTTATGCTGAGCGTTTCAGGCAAATTAGGTCAGTTTTGTCCCAGGATGCGACCCACACCAGTCCACTAACTCCCAGGTACCCATTTTGCTGATGGGTGAACATAGATAACCGGTGTAAAGAAGCATGCCCAATGTTTCTACCTTCACTGGGAATCGAACGCAGACCCTCGTCATGTGAAGTGAGGGCTTTAGCCACCAAGCTACAGGACACTGACCACCATGCTACAAACACCGGGGTTTGCTCGGTTACTAGGAGCCGGGATAATTGTCCCGGGTTCAATTCTCGGCGGCTCGCAGTATTGTATTTGCTTAGATGCACGGGCAGATGAAAATTGTAAAAATAAATACGACAGACAGTGGAAGACAAGGTAATCAGACCCTCAGCCGAGGAGTAAGTGATAAGTTACGTAGTCTGGAAGTAGTTATTAGAGCTTCCGGGAGCTCTGGGTTCTTTGCCAGAATAGTTACATTTAACCCTCTGTATCTGATGTACTAGTACGCACTGCTGTTGCCAGTTAGTGATCATTTTTTCACCAAATTCAACATGCCATAAATCAAAAGTTTTTATCATATTTTGCTCATGTTGGTCTATTTGATTCAGAAAGACAAACTCTTATCTAAGTTTTTTTTTTTTTTTAATTCTTCCCACAGTTAAAGGGTTAAATTAAGATTTTTTTTTTATGTTTTTTTAGTAGTACCTCAGAAATCATACGCTGAAAGACCCTTAATAAAAGTAACAGTGACTTTTATACTAGGCTTTATTAAGGTGGTGACTGATGGCAGTAATGATGTGAAGTCTGTTACCATGAAAAATCCATAAAAATTTAGATTATATATTTCAGGCAAGTTTTGAAGCTTTCCAAAATTCCAATATATTAATATAACACTGAAAAGACCTTTAAATAATAATGTAATTTTTTAATTCTTAATTCTGATGTTGAATGTAATCCCATTAAGGGGCACACGAGTTTCCCGGTCTCCTAGTAACATGTTCAGTTTTTCACTGTAAATTACCTTGTCCTTAATTACTATTGCATTTGCTTTGTCTGCTTTCGTAAGGTGAGTCTAGGATCTTTCTGTAATTAATTTTTTTTTTCAACAAGTCGGCCGTCTCCCACCCAGGCAGGGTGACCCAAAAAAGAAAGAAAATCCCCAAAAAGAAAATACTTTCATCATCATTCAACACTTTCACCACACTCTCGCATAATTGCTGTTTTTGCAGAGGTGCTCAGAATACAACAGTTTACAAGCATATACAGTGGACCCTCAACCAGCGATGGCATCGATTAACGATAAATCTGACTAGCGATACATTTTAACGCAAAAATTTTGCCTCGACTAGCGCTTAAAAACCTGACCAATGCTATTCGTTCCGTTCAAGACGTATCCACTTTGGCCTGAGCGCGCCCCACTTGTCCCATGGGTGCCAAGCAGGACGTACATTACTCAGGAGGAAAAGGCACTCCCAGGACATAAGCCTATGAAAGACAGACTTACTCTGTTGATGTGTGCCAATGCTAGTGGTGATTGCAAAGTGAAGCCTTTATTGGTGTATCACTCTGAAACTCCCAGAGTGTTCAGGAAAAACAATGTCGTCAAGGCTAATTTGTGTGTGCTGTGGAGGGCAAACAGTAAGGCATGGGTCACTAGGGACTTTTTCTATGACTTTTTACACCATGCATTTGCTCCCAATGTGAAAAATTACCTAATTGAAAAGAAATTAGACCTTAAGTGCCTCCTGGTATTAGACAGTGCTCCTGGTCATCCTTCAGACTTGGCAGAGCGACTTTCTAGGGACATGAGCTTCATTAAGGTGAAGTTTTTGCCTCCTAATACCACTCCTCTCCTGCAGCCCGTGGACCAGCAGGTCATTTCCAACTTCAAGAAACTGTACACAAAAGCTATGTTTCAATTGTGTAAACATTATAGGTAAGGCTTGGGAGGAAGTGACTAAGAGGACCTTGAACTCTGCTTGGAAAAAACTGTGGCCAGAATGTGTAGACAAAAGGGATTTTGAACGGTTTGAGGCTAACCCTGAGAATCCTATGCCAGTTGAGGAATCAATTGTGGCATTGGGGAAGTCCTTGGGGTTGGAGGTTAGTGGGGAGGATGTGGAAGAGTTGGTGGTGGAGGACAATGAAGAACTAACCACTGATGAGCTGCTAGATCATCTTGAACAGCAAGAGGGCAGACCTGAGGAAACTGCTTCGGAGGAGGGGATAGAGAAATTGAAGAAGTTGCCTACTTCTAAAATTAAGGAAATGTGTGCAAAGTGGCTTGAAGTGCAAACCTTTATTGATGAAAATCACCCTGACACAGCTACTGCAAGCCGTGTTGGCAACCTGTACACTGACAATGTTGTGAACCACTTTAGGAAAGTCATAAAGGAACGAGAGGTACAGGTATCTATGGACAGACATGTTGTGCAACAGAAGTCCAGTGACTCTGAAGCTGGTCCTAGTGGCATTAAAAGAACAAGGGAAGTAACCCCAGAAAAAGACCTGCTACCTCAAGTGCTAATGGAAGGGGATTCCCCTTCTAAACACTAAGAAGATCAATGCTCTCCCCTCTTCCCATCCCATCAATCATCACCAGATCTTCAATAAAGGTAAGTGTCATGTAACTGTGCATGTCTTCTTCAGTTTGTGTGTATTAAAATTAATATTTCATGTGGTAAAATTCTTTTTTTCAATACTTTGGGGTGTCTTGCACGGATTAATTTGATTTCCATTATTTCTTATGGGGAAAATTAACTTGACTAACGATTATTTCGATTAACGATGAGCTCTCAGGAACAGATTAATATCGCTGGTTGAGGGTCCACTGTACGTATAAAGATACACAACATATCCCTCCAAACTGCCAATATCCCAAACCCCTTAATTCATGGTATAACTTAAATCTTTGAGGACAATTGTCCTCAAAGATTTGCTAAGTCACATTTTGAATCAAGGAAGGATTCTAGACTTTATGAAAGACAAAGCAAATGCGATAGTAATTACAGATGAAGTAGATTATTTTTATTAACACATTGGTCGATTCCCACCAAGGCAGGGTGGCCAGAAAAAGAAAAACTTGAACCCTTAAACGGTCCAAACGTATATATATGTTCACGAGCGTAGCGCCCCAAACGTATATATACGTTTTCTTTGTCATTCATTCAACATTGCCACAATAAGCCTGAGAGTCACCTAGACATGAGAGAATGGGTGTGCGCACTCACTGTGTACCATATTAAAATAATTGGGGATGCCTGGGTACCATATGCTCTTTTTTCCTTTTAAAAGAAAAGATTGTTTTTTTCCTCAAAATTTGGGGCTCTACGCGAGTGAACGTATATATACGTTTGGACCGTTTAAGGGTTAATAATCATTCACTCCATCACTGTCTTGCCAGAAGGGTGCTTTACACTACAGTTACGAGACTGCAATATTAACAACCCTTCTTCAGAGTGTAGACGCTATACTTCCCATCTCCAGGACTCGAGTAGATTATAGTGGAAGAATGAACATGTTATCGGAAGATGGGAACTGACATGCCATTGTAGGTCCTGTAGGCCCTAATCTAGCCATGCTCTCACAATATTGTCACAGTCTTACATCTTGTCAGATGTGTATTGTTACTATGGCATGTTGGGGTGAGGTGCTATTGTATTGCCTTAATGAGCAAGACATGTGCAGTACTTAGGGATCTTTATTTTTGAAATTTTTCTCCTGCACAGCAGGCCACTTTAGTTGAATACAGTTGAATATTACACTGGAGACAATTAGTCTCTATTTAACCCGTAAACTGTCCAAATGTAGATCTACGTTCACTCGTGTAGTGCTCCGAATGTAGAACTACGTTCACTCGTGTAGTGCTCCGAATGTAGAACTACGTTCACTCGTGTAGTGCTCCGAATGTAGAACTACGTTCACTCGTGTAGTGCTCCGAATGTAGAACTACGTTCACTCGTGTAGTGCTCCGAATGTAGAACTACGTTCACTCGTGTAGTGCTCCGAATGTAGAACTACGTTCACTCGTGTAGTGCTCCGAATGTAGAACTACGTTCACTCGTGTAGTGCTCCGAATGTAGATCTACATTCACTCGTGTAGTGCTCCGAATGTAGAACTACATCTTATTATACATTTGAAGGCATGTAAAATAAAATATAGATGTATGTTTGGAGCGCTACGCGAGTGAACGTTGATCTATGTTTGGACAGTTTACGGATTTACTGAAGATGCCGATTGTTATGGTGAAACACTTCAACAATAAAGATACGTAATGTTGCAAACATATTTTTAATCAGCTTGTTGATATAGTAAGTCAATAATACGATGATTACAGTTTGCTAGGTTAGGGCTTTCTTTGGGGTGGTGCAGAGCTGAATCACCATTATTTGCCAGTTTTTTTTTTTTCTGATATATCAAGGCTTTTGTGTTTTGTTGAATCCAGTTTTGGACTGTTGTTACATTAATAGATTGTGAATTGATTGTTGTTTTTTGGTATTTTGTTATCGTAACCCATTGTTATCTAGTGTAGTGTATCCATAACGTGTATATTGTGTTTGTTCATGTACAGTAAACCCTTGATATAAGAGACTATGGAGGGGGGCATGTCTTAAGTGAGAATAATGGGAGACTAATTGGTGGGGGGGGGGAGTGTCTTAAATGAGAATAATAGGAGGCTAATGAGTAGGGGGAGAATGTTCAGGTATCAGGAAGAGTACTAAAGTGCTGTACATAATGTAGTACAGTGGACCCCCGGTTAACGATATTTTTTCACTCCAGAAGTATGTTCAGGTGCCAGTACTGACCGAATTTGTTCCCATAAGGAATATTGTGAAGTAGATTAGTCCATTTCAGACCCCCAAACATACACGTACAAACGCACTTACATAAATACACTTACATAATTGGTCGCATTTGGAGGTGATCGTTAAGCGGGGGTCCACTGTACTGTACACAATTATAGATACTGCAATAAACACTGAAAAGGAAAATGTTGAAAATACAATTTATCCAGTAGATTTTATCTCATTTCAGAAGTCTGTTTTATCAAAGGTTTACTGTAGTTTTTGTTAGCTTTAAGTGTGGTGTTCTTGCGTCTGTTTGTATGTATTTACCGTATTTTATGGCGAACAGGACGCTTCGGTTCCAGGATGCCCACCTAATTCTGATAGACAAAATTTTAGAAATAAAAGATGAACGGTACTTTGGCCTCCAGACGCTGGGTAAATTTTTGAGAATTATTTTAGGAGAATAAATAGCATCTTTGATGCCGTAAAATACAGTACCATTTGGTTTAAAGGCTTCTAAAAATCTCTCAATTCTATTTCCTTCTCGTTCATAATATTTTTTTTTTGTTTTTCATTCGCCTTCCATTTTATCCACTGAATGCCGTCCCTGTTACCTATTAATCATCATCGTTCCTCTTCAGGAGCATTGTGCATGTCATCTGTTTAATAAGTTATGTATTTCCTTTTTTTTTTTATGCATTTAATCATTGATTTCAGAATAATTCTGCATCACCATTTTTGGAAACCATCTCGTTGCATTAATTTTCCTGTCCTATTAATCTCAACACCTTTCTTGATGGATGTGTTCCAAGTGTGTCTGTGTTTCTTTGACTGTCAGAGATTTATTTCAGTGTTTATCTTGTATTCTACCTGTTCTCAGGCATGGGAAACTAGGTTGAGTAAATAGCCCCTGAAAACTGATGTGTGAGACACTTGAACTGCATAACTTCACTCCTTTAAAAATCGTCTTTGATGTTTTTCTGTGTTTTATTTCTTTTACCTCAAGTACACTGTCAGTGGTATGTCTTAATATTTCTTGTGGTGAAGAATAAAAAGGCACAGTGCCGTGACTGGAAGAATAACCCCCACATGGGAGATTGAAACTTAATGGCGACGTTTCCGAAACGTTGTCACACGTTTCGTTCTCCTGTGTGCAGGTTATTTGCGTTTTGTGGTATCAGAAAAGGTATCTTATACCACCAGATGTGTAAGTATGACACATTTGCAATGTTAAGAAACTTAATTGAGACACATTTTGCATTTCAGGGGCTTTGAGTCATTAGTTTGATAAAAGCCCCTGGGACTTTATCAGTCATTGGAGTAATAAAAGCCCCTGGTAGGCAGTGTCTTCATTCAAGAATTCTAACTTTGCAGATTTCTTCTACTAGGAAAAAGACTTTATCTTTTTTTTTTTCAGTCAGACTTTCTTCTAGACTAACCCTAAGGTTTGATCACCTTGCACCTTGCCAGAGCATTCTAATCTTGCCTATAAGCCTTAAACAGGTAGTTTTTTTTTTTTCCCCAAAATAATGCTGGCATGGGAAGAAATAGTAGATGTTAATGGACAATTAGCAAGGGACCTCATTTATTTACATCCACTTTGTAGGCTAGGTAGAAGGGTGGTAGACAGTATCCAACCCTCAAGGTGGTACTATCATAGTACGTTGGCAGACAGTGGTCAGTCAGGAAAGTACTATCGTACTATCCTGCTATGTGAGTGTGAAAGAGAAGTTTGGTGAACGCTTTGCACTTCAGCAAATTTCTTTACATTTCCACATTTCGTGAATTTTTTATTTCACAAAAATGTAAGAAGGCAAATAAATCCTTCAAAATTATTCTTACATCTAGTATTCATTTATATTTTCTTTATATATTTTTCTCGATGAAGAATAAGACATTGTGGAACGTCTGGGTATCTTTACTTGTAGACATTTTGTCATCCAGTGGCTTTATAGTTGCTATTTCTCTAATATTCTTTTTAGGTCACCCTACCTTGGTAGGATATGGCCAGTGTGTTAACAAAATACTAATATTATTACATATATCGGTAATGTAATAAATGTGTAGTGTGTGTGTACAGTCTTGCAGTTCACAATTGGAATGGGAGTAGATTAGTAATGACGTATGACAGTTTATTATCGTAGTTGCAAGACGTTTTGCCTGCTCGGCAGCTTTCAGTCTTGCTAATCTACTCTATGATATAGTATGCCATCTGTAGTGTTTGCTAATCTATTTATTAGTATTCTATTTCATATAGAGTTTCCTTTCCAAAATTTAGAAAGGAACCTAGATGGTCTTCTGGTAAATTCACACCATTATTAACCCGTAAACAGTCCAAACATATTTATACGTTTTTTCAACATTTGAAAGTACGTAAAAAAGTAGATCTTTTTTTTTTTTTACATTTGAAAATGTGTAAAAAAACGTAGATCTACTTTTGGAGCACTACACGTGAACGTAGATCTGCCTGACCGTTTACAGGTTAATTCTTGACTAGAGAACTCCCAGCATGGTGCAACATTTGAATTTCTTGCCAAGTTTAGTGTTATAGTGGTGGTTGCTCTTTGTCTAGGCCTTAACACACGAGCTAATTCTCCTCTTGACAAGCAACATTGATGGAGCACAACTGTGTTTGCACCAGAAGACATTGTGCTGTTAGATCCTCAGACTGAGGTAATCTCCTTGGGGTCACTGTCCTGCTGGATACATCGTGAGGTATTGTGCTGTTAGATCCTCAGACTGAGGTAATCTTCTTGGGGTCACTGTCCTGCTGGATGCATCGTGAGGTATTGTGCTGTTAGATCCTCAGACTGAGGTAATCTTCTTGGGGTCACTGTCCTGCTGGATGCATCGTGAGGTATTGTGCTGTTAGATCCTCAGACTGAGGTAATCTTGGGATCACTGTCCTGCTGGATGCATCGTGAGGTATTGTGCTGTTAGATCCTTAGACTGAGGTAATCTTCTTGGGGTCACACTCATGCTGGATGCAGCTTGGGATATTGTGGTGTTAAATCCCCAGTCTGAGGTAATCGTAGGGGGGGAGAGGGTGTTCTACAGACTACAGCTTAGGGTGTCGCACCTACAGGGAGGTTTAAATAGTACATTGGCATAGATTTAATTTCATTATTCCAAATAGTTATAGAAGAATACAAGTTACAATACCGTGGCAGGAAGGACCCACACCTATCCCACAAGTTGAAAATACAGTAAATCTTTAGAAAATATTTTGGGTCTTCCTGGTCCATTATCTAGGTGTGGATGGATGATCAAGGATGGCCCAAAACTTGTGAAAAGATTTAACTGGCATTTGTGGATAAGAGTCAAATTATTATAGTTGCCGCAAGTGTACTAATCCCTGCGTTAAGTGATGCATTGTGAGTTGTATGTAAGCATGTTAAAGTTGACTTAACCTGCACTGTTTGTTTGTTGTTTGCCTTGACAATGTGGTAGTCAGAGATTGCAGTGTTCCATTGTTATGCTTCTGTATTTGCATTTAAATATATACATTTTTTATCCACTAGTTATTCAATGAATACATATGTGATGGATCAATTCAATTTTCCTATTACGTATATATTTTCCATAACAGACTAAGGGGTACAAGATATACCATAGCTCTGTTGACAATGATGAGGGTTTTGGTTTGTAAGATACAAGCTACATACCTCTGCCAGGATGACTTAGTAGAGGTGTGGTTGCTTATTAATTATACAGAGCTGATTATTTAGGTCCCAGACTTGTTCTGCCAGGTTTAGGTCCCAGACTGAGCATCCTCCATGCCCCAGGATGTCCTGTCAGTAGGACTCAAGGCAAAACTAATGTTTATCACAGGTGCTCGTCGACTTACGATGGTTTGACTTGGGATATTTTCGACTTACAGTGGGTTTGTCAGAACGTAACACCATCGTAAGTTGAGAACCACCTATAGAATATTGCTCCTATGGGTTTAGTGCTTCCCTCTTGATTATAATAATAATAATAATAATAATAGAATATTGCAATTGAAAGTGCATCCAAAATTGTAAAGCACATTATGTGGATCCTTTTTGTGCTATTCACTTTTGGTTGAACTTTTTTCAGTTGCATTTTAAAAAGTACACTACATGAAGGAGCTTTCTAAGAGACCTTAGTGTAGTAATATTCATGGGGATGTGCTAAACCTGTAGGGATGATAGTGCCCGGGGAATGGAAAGTAATCAAGTTTGATACAAGGAAAGGGAGTGTAGCTACAGTTTCTTGTGTCAAGATCTTTTCAGTAGCATTAAGGCACTTCCCTAGAAAGGGTTAGCTAGTAGAATTATCAAGGCACTGCCCTTCCTTGAAGGGCTTAGTTAGTAGAATAATCAAGGCACTGCCCTTCCTTGAAGGGTTTAGCTAGTACAATAAGGTTGGCTGGAGCTGTTGCTGTCAAATGTGAAGTGCCCGTTTTAACTCCTGCTGTCATATTGCAGCCCAAAAGAATGCTAGCAACCTGTCGCAGGGGCCACCCCTACACACAGGTAGTCATGCATGTGGTACTTGGTTGGACCTCCATAACCATGCTTCTGACCTAGTGCAAGACATTCCATATATTGATTCCTGCAGCTTCAATGGTAACGGGCTTGGGTGCCACTCGGGCTTAATGCATGGCCAATTCCCTAATCCCTCCCCCACCCAGGCCTCACCCGACCTGATGCGGGTCGTGGCAAGATCAGTGACGGCGTCTCTCCCTTGCGATTCTGGCTATAAATGCTGATGTAGGATTGGGTGGCAGTATATCTTCAAGTTGAGATCAACAGTTGAAGCATCGCAAAGTATCAGCAGGTTTAGTGTTTAGTTTCGATTCAAATAATTATTAATAATTACAGTGGAACCTCAAAAATCGAACTGCTCCCAACACGACCAATTATGTAAGTGTATTTTTGTAAGTGCTTTTATAAGTGTATTTTTGAGGGTCTGAAATGGACTAATCTAATTTATATTATTCCTGATGGGAATAAATTCATTCGGTAAAGGCACTCGAACAGCCTTCTGGACCGAAGAAAGTTCGATATTTGAGGTTCCACTGTACAATTAAATTAATAGTGAAGTACAGAAGCAAGGGGCTAGTAACCCTTTCTGTACAACTTGCTAAATTTAAAAAGAAAAATTTAAGTTTTTCCTTTTAGGTCACCCTGCCTTAGTGGGATATGGCTGGTTTGTTAGGGGAAAAAAAAATATCGGCACACACCGTTGTTTTTTCAATTAGTGCACTCCTCAATTATAATAATTTTAATAATTCTGTGTTTTATAATTCTTGAGTAACTCTTCAAATAATTCAAAAGTGCTTGAACATCAACTATGTATGTTACAGCTACTATCAAAACAGTACTTAAGTTTTCCTTATTTTTTGAGGAAAATTCAGTAACTTTTATCGTAATATTTTTTAATCTTGTGACAAACATTACGCTGTCAAATCTAACACATTGTTATGTTTGTTTTAATAGAAAATCTTGAAGAAAAACACGCTGTGTCGGTCACTAACTTGATCAGTTCTGTGTTGTCGGAAACACTTCCATTAACGGTGTGTTCTGCCGTGTTTTCTTCACTATTACGACCTTTATGGGTTTAGTGCTTGGTTATGATTTTAATAAAAATGTTCACTATTGCCAACTGAACACTTTGAGTCCAGAAAAAATTATCATGGCAATTAAATTTTTACTAAGTGACAATTTTTTTTATTAGCACTTGCTGTCTCCCACCAAGGCAGTGTGACCTAAAAAAGAGAAAAAACTTTAATAAACTTTCTTCTTTTTACATTTAGTAATTTATTCAAGAGGTGTTTCTAGCCCCTTGGTGGCGGCATTTTGGTTGCCTGTTACGACACTTACGGCTTATGCAGGAAACATTCTCCACTTTCCCATAGAGAAACATTGACAGTTATGCACTTCAGCAAATATTTCCAAAAGACGTCAGACTTTCCACTTCCTGTGACATATTCTGGAAACCCTACAGTTGATGCACAGGTAAACAATACGCACACACCAGTCGTGTCCTTTATTAACCCTTTCAGGGTCGACAGGCCCTCTCGGAGAATTGTTCTTGGGGTCGGCCAAATTTCAAAAAAAAAAAAAATCTTATGAAAAGATAGAGAATCTTTCCCCGATCATAATGACACCAGAAGTATGAAATTTGATGGAAAACTTACGGAATTATGCTCTCGCGAAGTTAGCGGTCTCAACGATGTTTATGCATCGGCGATTTTGCCCACTCTGAGCCCTATTTTCTGCCAATTCCAGTGTACTTGTCGACAAAAATCATACCTATTTTGCTAGAACTCCATTTCTTCTATCGAATGAGTACAAGAAACCACCCATTTACCGATTTCAACTATCCAATACAGTGGTCAGAATTTAGCAATTTTGCCCATTTCTCACAAATTTCAAAAGATGCCAATTTCCGAATAGGGTCCAGAATAAACAAGAAAGACATTCCTGGGACTAAAATAACATTTCCTCTGTTCATTAGTCACGTCCCAATGCCCCTCTTACATTCTTTTGCTTTCCGCTTTGAATTTTTATTCTCTCAAAAAAAAAAATAGAAGATTTACTGTTATGCAGACTACTGCATTAGTGTAGAAATGGTATAAATAATATCGGCGCACTTGTGAAAGAATATTAGACTCGCCAGTTGACGTGTATTGGACGCTTGGCATGATTTGTTTACTTTGGAACTTTGGTAAAAATCGAACATTTCTGCTACTTTGAGCGCAATTTCAAGGTAGTTTTCTTTGTAATACCAGTCAGAATTGTCTCAATTTCTGTAGTATGTCTTCCATTCTATAAAATAAGACCAGGAAAACTAGAAAACAACAATAAATACCATACGAAAATACAGTGCAAAGTTGCTGTCTTAATTCGAAAACACTGTCAAAGTTTTTTTTTTCTCATTACACACTGTGTGCTGCAGGTTTTTTTTTATACTGTGCACACAATGGGTCTATGTGTAGACCCTTTAGCGCTTCCCCCTTGATTATAATAATAATAATAATATGTGTAGACCCATTCTTTCATATGTAGGCCTGCCAGCTTTCTCTCACTTGATTTGAGGGCACTAGAATTTAGGCGTACTAGTACGTCAAAAACCCTGGGTCGTAAGCCGTACTAGTACGTCAAAAACCCTGAAAGGGTTAAGAAAGTGTCTCGCCATTAGTAGCTTTAGTTAGGAGTGAAGAATTTCCCTATGTTCATAAATTAGACACCTGTTCAACAATTGGATATCTTTATTGTGGAAAGATTTTGCCACACAGTAGCTTCATCAGTCCTATACAAAGAAGAATGGTGAAGATTGGAAAGTGTATGAGGTAATCAGTCCCTCACCCTGAAGTTGATGCAATCAGTCCATCAGTCTTGATTGATGGACTGATTACATCAACTATAGGCTGTGGGACTGATTACCTTAAACTCCTTCTGATCTTCACCTTTCTTCTTTGTATAGGACTGATGAAGCTACTGTGTGATGAAACATTTCCACAATAAAGATACCAAAATGTTGAACATGTCTAATTTATCAGCTTAATGGTTCTCCGAACCATTTTTCTATGTTTCCTTCAGCGTCTCGGTGAGTGCAGACACATCTTTCTGACACCTTAGTATCAGTATAATAACACCACCAGTTTACGCACAGTTGACCTTACAGTTGATCCTCAAGAACTACATACTACATAATTCTCTAACCCCAGAGAATTTGTTCAGCTGGCTATACAGTGGACCCCCGCTTAACGATCACCTCCAAATGCGACCAATTATGTAAGTGTATTTATGTAAGTGCGTTTGTACGTGTATGTTTGGGGGTCTGAAATGGACTAATCTACTTCACAGTATTCCTTATGGGAACAAATTCGGTCAGTACTGGCACCTGAATATACTTCTGGAATGAAAAAAGTTCGTTAACCGGGGGTCCACTGTACTGATACTTTATATCACTTCCTCTGTTGCTTTCATTTTTAAAGTGTGCTGCCACTTAAGAGTATTTTATAAGTACTTGTTACACAAGTGGTATAAGTTCCTATAATACTTCACCACTGTACTTGTAATTTTTAAGTAAGCATTGGCTTTTGTACCCCAAAGCTGAATTGACCATTGTTGGCCAAAAGCAATCAGTTGTGTCACTGATTTATGTCCAGAAGGTAAGACCCGGTCAGTTGAAGGTGGCACACCTAAATGTGTGTCCTTTTAAACGTCTTAGTATTACTGTGATTCCTCATTTGACTGTCCCAGGTATTGAGATCAAATGTGTTATTGATCTTTGAATGTTGTATGTAGTTTTGTGCCCATCAGTTATATATGTCAGAGCGTGTGTATATATATATAAACGTCAAATCTGTTACCCATATTACCCATATCCTATTTTTTTTTATAAAATTAGACATGATACTCAGTATTTTGGATTCACAGAGGTGTTTTGTGTAGACTTACAGTACCATTACTGGAACAATTCACTATCAACTCAGTTTGAAGAGGTAATGTTAGATGTCATTGTCCGAAGTTCACTCTTCCACTAGTGGGTTTATAGTGAATTGATCAGAGATGTGTATGAAGTTTGGATTGTCTTGTACAGTAGATCTCTTAGGGTAGAAAATTTCAATTGGTTGTGGCAATTCTGCAAATCTGTATAGTAGTAAGAAATAAGAAAATTTTAATATGTAGATTTTAGTTTAATGTAGGATTTTTTTTAGCAGAAATTCATTGGAGAGTAATTTGATTGTAGCAGTACATTATAATGAAAGTCTTAGTTGGAACCGAGTCCCAATACTAACGACATACGATATTTTTCCATAGTGTTTGATGCCGTAGAGCCGTGGTGCCAGCTTAATCCCGAGTACAGTAATCTCTTGCGGCTGTCTGCTAAGAACAAAACTAAAAAACTTTTAATACATTAACATTAATGCTTCACTGGTGAAAGTTGAGACGTAACTGTAGCTTCATCTGGTACTCAGCGCTCTGAACGTAACCTCCCCTTCCCACCTCCTGAAGGTTAAGTCACAATGTGGCTGCAACAATTTACTATTAACCTACTATTTAGAGAGGAAATTTTGGACTACTTTTCAGTTTGTCCTCGACCATTCTCATGACTTGGTAATGGTGTTTGACGAACTGAAATATTTCAGCTCGTCCTTGACCATCATTACGACTTGGTAATGGTGTTCAACGAACCAAAATATTTCAGCTTGTCCTCGACATTCATCACGACTTGGTAATGGTGTTTGATGAGCCAAAATATTTCAGCTCGTCCTCGACCATCATCATGACTTGGTAATGGTGTTCGACAAACCAAAATACATTGTTCTCTCTAAATTAGTTAATAGTATGCCCCTTCTTTTGAGAGAGATTAGTAAGCTAGCTTATAAAATTATTTTATATACTGTAGTGTGATTTATTTTTGCCAGTGCAATTGAAAAAAAAAAATGCTTGAAAAATTGAATAGCATTTATTACGAAGGATTTTGCACTTACAAAAAAATTCCACTATATAATGAAGCTTTATAAGAGCTTATTTTAACTTTTAGACCACTTAAATGTTGGTTAAATTAATTCCCTGCCATGTTTTCTTGGGACAGATCTAACCCTGTGGGTCATGGCAGTACTGGCTTGGTTACACTAATATCCTTGTCTATTGTGAATGAAATTAACCTTAAAGGCTTCATGAAACTATGACTAACTAACCTTGCCTTGCAACACCCCAGCTTGTGTTAATCTTGACCACATGGTAGAATTAACCTAGTTGGAG
>NC_091389.1:8521310-8528810 GCF_038502225.1 Cherax quadricarinatus | reverse complement strand
ATAAACTTGCCATCCCTCCCTCACACAAACAAATAGCCAATAAGAACATAACAATGGAACAACACTGCAGGTCTACTGGCCCATACAAGGCAGGTCCTTATCAAAATGACCTCCACCCAAAGCTACCCAAGAATTTACTCCCGTACCCAATGACACAAATCAAACTCAGCTCCTCCAACTCGTATATTTGTCCAATCTCTTCTTAAAGCTACCCAAGGTCCTAGCCTCGATCACCCTACTGGTAAGTGTGATGTTAAATAAGAACTTAAGAAAGTAGGAACACTGGAACAGGCCTGCTGGCCCATACTAGGCCGGTCCTTCACAAATCCAACCCACTAACAGAACAAATGCTACCCAAGCAATAAACTCAGATGCAAGTCCGACTCAAATCCAACCCCTTTCACTCGTGTATTTCTTTCTTTCAACACACCGGCCGTATCCCACCGAGGCGGGGTGGCCCAAAAGGAAAAACGAAAGTTTCTCCTTTTACATTTAGTAATATATACAGGAGAAGAGGTTACTAGCCCCTTGCTCCTGGCATTTTAGTCGCCTCTTACAACACGCATGGCTTACGGAGGAAGAATTCTGTTCCACTTCCCCATGGAGATAAGAGGAAATAAACAAGAATAAGAACTAGAAAGAAAATAGAAGAAAACCCAGAGGGGTGTGTGTATATATGTGCTTGTACATGTATGTGTAGTGTGACCTAAGTGTGAGTAGAAGTAGCAAGACGTACCTGAAATCTTGCATGTTCATGAGACAGAAAAAGGACACCAGCAATCCTACCATCATGTAAAACAATTACAGGCTTTCGTTTTACACTCACTTGGCAGGACGGTAGTACCTCCCTGGGCGGTTGCTGTCTACCAACCTACTACTTAAACTCGTGTATTTATCCAACCTAAATTTGAAACTACCCAAGGAGGAACACTGCAATAAGCCTGTTGGCCCATATTAGGCCAGTCCTTCACAAATTCAACCCACTAACAGAACAAATGCTACCCAAGCAATAAGCTCAGGTGCAAGTCCGACTCAAATCCAACCCCTCTCACTCGTGTATTTATCCAACCTAAATTTGAAACTACCCAATGTTTTAGCTTCGATCACCCTACTAGGCAGACCGTTCCACTCATCAACTACCCCTATTACCAATGTTCATTTATACATTTTATTAGTGCCCTAGAGTCCTTATGGAGGGGGATTCCCCTTCCAAATAACCTCTCTTCCCTCTCTCCTCCTCCCTGTCTTCCATTCACCAACAACAACCTTCAATAAAGGTAACTGTCATGTTGAATGTTCATTCTTTTGTGCATGTAAATCTATCTTTTAGGTAAAAAAAAAATTATTGTTGATACTTCTGGGTGTCTGGAACGAATTAATTGGATTTACATTATTTCTTATGGGGAAAATTGATTCGAAAATCGTCCATTTCGATAATAGTCCCACTTCCAGGAACGGATTATGGACGATTATTGAGGGACCACTGTCGTTCGACCTGTAGAGCATATATGAAAAGATTGTTGAGTGCATAGTTCGGTGTATTTCTAGAACTATTGGGGTTTATGATGGCTTGTTCTTCACTTTGTAGCCGTCTGGTTGTGTTATTCCGACCAACTTTTATATTTTGGTCAGCATAATGCAGCGTATATATGAATTTGAATACTTTTTATCGAGGCCCGTTACATTATTGTCCTTTATATTGAGGGTTTACTGTGTATGCTTTGAATGCCGAGTGTTTGTTTACCAGCGGATAGTTGCGAAACTACATTAGTTTGTACTGTGAGGTGGCCACAACTTGTGTCAACAGTATAATACTGTAGAGCATATACTATGATAACCCCCTTTATAGCCATGATCCCAGGCCAAGCTTTAAGTCACGTGACCCCTGTTTGTACCTTGCACATAGGAGCCTGAGAGGGCTCTCCCTCACTCTTGGATAGACCTAGGGGAGAGGCCAGGCTCTGCTATGTATTCCAATGTATTGTCTTCATGACAGTACAGGAAATCCTCAACTTACAAATACATTGGGGACTCAGGAAATCGTAATGACACGATTGCAAACAAACCGTACCACAGGTAGGGTTTGAACCCACGGGTTCTAACCCCGCCCCTGTTATGGTTTGTTTACATTGGGGACGTCCTGCATTGTATATAATATTCATAATACAGAAAGTCTTCAACTTAACAAACATGCTGGGGAACTCCTGTATTGTGCTTGGTAATATTATACAACGCAGAAGGTTCTCAGTGTGTTCGTAAGGTGAGACTTACGTTACACGTATTGTTACAATCACTTCCTAACCACGAACCCAACATAATAATGCTGATGGTAATAATTTATGTGGTGATAAGAGAAAAATCCTTTAAGCCATGGATCCCCAACCTGTTGCCCACAGACTGCATGTGGCCCTTATAGGAAATGGATGTGGTCCTCTTGTGAAATTATGAATTCCACATTGCGCAGTATCGACAAAATCGTGCGGCCATTGTCACATGTGGCCATCAATTGTGGCCCACTTGTGTAGGGAGGTTGAGGACCATTGCTTTAAGTGGTTCATAATGACTGCAAGATGTGGCATGAAATACAAACATGATGATGCGCAGAAATGTAGTGTAAGGATATCTTTTATTGACAATACAGTGGACCCCCCGGTTAACGATATTTTTTCATTCCAGAAGTATGTTCAGGTGCCAGTACTGACCGAATTTGTTCCCATAATGAATATTGTGAAGTAGATTAGTACATTTCAGACCCCAAACATACACGTACAAACGCACTTACATAAATACACTTACATAATTGGTCGCATTGGGAGGTGATCGTTAAGCGGGGGTCCACTGTATTTCACCCACTCATTGGACTTGCAAAGCCCAGTATATGGACAAAACGTAATAAATCTCATTACAGTCCCCTCAAGGGAGGTTCCTTGATGCTGGTGAGGGGCTCTTGATCTAGGGAATTGGATCTGTGCTCTGGTTCCCTGAATTGAGCCTGAATACCTTCCATATCCCCCCCCCTCCCATGTGTGCTGCATAATCTTATGAGTTTAGCACTCCCCCATGATTATAATAATTTATGGGGATGGGTGGTGGGAGATGAGCTTCAGCTCTTGGCCCCACTTCTTAACCTTTGACTATCTGATATGATCAAGCTCCATCTTACCTGGATTTTGAACCCTTGTATGCACAAATTTGGATGGTACTTCCTGTAGCACTCCTCACGGCCCTTTCTAACTATATCTCTGTTATCCTCTCCACCCTCGCTAGTCTCTAATCCAGCAAGCACACCCTATCCTACAGTGCTGTATGATCCTTATGGGATTAGTGCTTGGTTTTGATTATAATGAACCCCTGTAGTGCCTTGGTTTTCACTGTGCCACTGCTCAGCACTGACATATGCAGTGGTTCGAGAGTGTTTGGTACAGGATGAGGAATTAGACAGGTTTCTCCAACCAGTGGCTTTATCAGTTTAATATAGAGGTATTGGAAGGTGTTGAAACTGAAGAAAGTAGAGACGGTAATCTGTCCCTCAGCCTGGCAGAACTATGCAGGAGGGCACAGCACATACATCATTGTCTCCTCATTTTTCTACGTTTTCGTTAGATTGAAATTGAGTCATTGTTCATTATGTTCCACCCATACACAAATACCCGCACATAGGATAGAGGAGCTTACGACGACGTTTCGGTCCATTTAAAATGTGTGATTTTGTAAATAATCCAAGTCGGACCGAAACGTCGTCGTAAGCTCCTCTCTCCTATGTGTGGGTTATTTGCCTATTGTTCCAGTCACTGTATTGTGCCTTTTTGTTATTTATGTTCCACTTGCCAGTGATTGTCACTGGCAGGTGGAACAACAGTTTAGTTGAAAGTCAGCAAAAACGTGGAACACCAAAAGGAGATGCTGTATATACGGGGCCCTTCTGTACTCTGAACACAATTGAAGATGAGGTAGTCAGTCCCTCAGCTTGGAATCTTGTGTTCAGCACCTTAAGTCTTGTAATGGCGCAGAATATGGTTAAGTGAAACTCGTTAGTTCTGTTGGATCAGGGGCAGAGATATTTTGGAGATGAGGTTAAGCTAGGTAGGCTTTTCAGGAAGCAGGACAAGCGTTTCCTGATGCAGGTCTAGGTCACATAATGACCCACAGCTGGAGCTTTTGGTCATCTGACCGAGGCTTTCTGCTGGCTTACTGGTCCACCCTATTAAAAATTATGGTTATGATTATGATCCACAAGTCTGGCTCGCCAGACTTGAGTCCTGGAGGTATTGGGGATATTGCAGTTCAAGAGAGCCATCTGATCACCTCCCATTCTCTAGGTGCTGTATTACCCCTATGGATTTAGTGCTTCTTCTTAAAAAATGTGTCTTCTGGTTTATTTAAGTATGTGAAAAGTGAAAAAAAAAATTTTAAGTATTTAATAATGTACATACGAACATGTGATAAATGTCTCGGTCTTCCACACACGAACATCCATACAGAATTTTATGTAATATAATTGTAGAAGACATTTTATTAAGGTGTTTTTTCAGTGGCTATTGGCCAGTGTATGCCATGTACATTTATTATTGATATAAGCATTAGGAATGGATTGACGCACTTCACTGTAAACCACATTTGTACCGAGTTTTCCAGCAGTTATGAAGTTTTTTTTTTTTTTTTTTATGTTTGGAGGTTAATTATAGAATGTTTTGACTGAAACATTGGACTGCATTCATAAGTCAGTGAAAATCTTGACTGATAATTTGATTTTTGGATAATTTTGTTTATTGATTTGTAATAGCGAATTACTGGAAGGACCCAAGAAAAGTATACTTAAATTGTCTTTATTATACCCGGGTATGCTGTACTCAGTGAGGACAAATATTAAAATAGTTGTACTGATCAGAATTAATGTTGATATTGAGGAACAGATAAAGTTACCTTCACATTCACTTCGATTATTTTTTTTTTTTTTTACTCAGAGGCCATCTCCCACCGAGGCAGTGTGACCAAAAAAAAAAAAAAAAAAAAAGAAATAGCAAAAAATGCACAATACCGTGACTGGAACGATACACAAATAACCCGCACATAAAAGAGAGAAGCTTACGACGACGTTTCGGTCCGACTTGGACCATTGACAAAGTCACACTGTGTGACTTTGTCGTCGTAAGCTTCTCTCTTTTATGTGCGGGTTATTTGTGTAAAAAGAAGAAATGCTGCCATCGTGGAATGAGTGATGGTGAAAGTGTTTTTCCTTTTCTGGGGTCACCCTGCCTTGGTGGGAAATGACCGTGTTAAAAAAAAAATAATCGAACTGAAGGTGAAAGTTGACAGAATTGTTTAACGATCCACATCTGTGTACAGTGGAACCTTGCTTTTCGAGATTAATCCATTCGAAAAAGTCTGACGATAAATCGAATCGTATGAAAACTGAAGCTATATTTCCCATAAGAAATAATGCAAGTCCAATTAATCCGTTCCAGACACCCAAAAATATTAACAAAAAATACATTTTATAGAAATAGCTATAGTTTTACATGCAAACTAGGGCATAAGAAAACCCAGGTTCCACTGTATACCTCAACCAGGGTTAAGCTCCTCCAGTGTATGTAAAATCCTTTATTCAGTTAAAGCATTATGTGTCATAATTTTGAGGAATTTTTCTTCTGCTGCTTATATATGATGTATCTTCTTAAGCTCTGAACTGTGGAGATGTATTGGGTGAAGTGAGTGCATCCATTCCTAAACTAGTGGCTGCTAGATTGGTTTAGTTATGAGTGTCACGGGCCTGTGATGACGCATGGCTGACTTGACAATAACCAGCTGGGAGTCGCACTCATTGATTGGGCGAGTCTGCTGGTGCTGCCTTACTTCCACACTAACCTGGCATGTTTCCCCTCCCCTCCTCCTCCTCCTCTTCCTCCCTCCATTGACCTGCATTCCTTATCCTTACTCTTGCCTTTTCTCTCTCCTTCAATTTCTCTCTGGTTCTCCTCCTTTTCCTTCTGTACATTCCCTCAACTTCCTTTCTGTTCATTTTTTTTTTTCCTAATGTTCCCACCCTGTCCATTCCATCTATCATTCCTCAATGCTTGCTTCCTTTCCATCCTTCTCTATCTTTTGGTCTTCATTTCATCTGTCCCTCTCCTGCTTCCCTCCACCCCTCCCCCAACGGCTTGTGGTGTGCGTGGAGCAGAGGAGAACCGGCCGGAGCAGCGGGGCATCCTCCTCGCAGAGTTCCGTCAGTTCCGAGGAGGGGAACTTTGAGCCGCCCACCGGGGAGAAGTCCAAGGTATGAAAGGCCTCGTGTTTCCCCGACTCTCTCTGTATTCGTTTCGGCATCAACTTGCCCATTTAGCATACCTTCTGTTGGCGATGGCTGACTTGCTACCCTTTTTTTTTTTTCTTTCTTTATTTGCTTTAGGGTTTGGGGTTGGTTGTTCTCCAAGGGTGCTCAAATGAGCAATATTGGACAACAGCTTAAGATAACAAGGGGCTTTCTTGAGACAGTTAACTAAAGGGACACACATTAGTAGGCTTCTAGGAAATACACTGGTAGCAGAGAATACTTTTAATACAACATTTAACTCAAAGCTGATAAAGCCCAGTCAGGGTGAAATGTTTTATGAAAAGGATTCTCTTTTGCCGGTGTCTATTTCCGCTTGGCAGTTTTTGCCTATGTCTAGTTTCTCCTGTTCTAAGTAACCTTTAACCTTTTACATCAATATAAAAGTTGCATGGGTAAGAATAATGGTAATATTAAATCTTTACTAAATCATGGTAGCATAAAATGTCTCAGATTTCCGATGTTTTAGAGGGATCCTCTGAACAATTGGGCAGTTGTTACCTTGGAGGAGAGAGATGACGACTTGGAGGAAACCCGACACTAGCTTTGGCATGGTTGCATGCTCTGAGGATGAATCCAAGGACTCCTTCCCTCCGATGCTCTTCCCCCCCTCCCCCTCTCCTTTTTCCCACGTGTTTCCAGGTGCCACTGGGGAAGAAATGCCCTCTCAGACCCAAACTGCCGCTGACTGGACGCTTTTCGGGCTGACTGCTCCCTCCCTCCCTCCCTAACCAAGCATGCTGTTATCTTTTGCGTGCGTTCCGTCTCCGGTCGCAGTTTGTCTGCTTGGCATGCTTATCACTGGAGAAACCTCACTTGGAGACACAAATAATAATAATAGCGCTAGTATTTCGACCTCTAAGATAAGACCGTTTACCACAGTAAGTACATATATATCAAAAGGCTGTGTTTGTGGGTCAATGCCCCCTTTGCTCAGTCCCAAGCTAATAAAAATAGTCCCCCTCTTTTTCACATATTTAATACTGCCATTCACCAAGGTAAAAATGACCTTCAGTCTCAAAAAAGAAAATACATTTACCATAATTTATTTAATAGCACTCTTGCCAGAAGTGGACAGACATCACAATTCAAAGAACCTTTGACACTAGTAATAATGTTAGAATTACCAACAGTATGTTCGGTAAATGGACACAGATGCAACTAATGTGACA
>NC_091389.1:8371310-8516310 GCF_038502225.1 Cherax quadricarinatus | reverse complement strand
GTGGTTATTGTCACATTATGTTCTCTGGTAAAGATAACTTGATGTGGTCACTGCCATGTTAATTCCTCTGGATCAATTAATCAAAGCTGGTCACTAATATTAATTCATCTGGATCAATTAATCAAATATGGTCACTAATATTAATTCCTCTGGATCAGTTAATCAAAGATGGTCACTAATATTAATGCCTCTGGATCAATTACCCTAAAGTGATTTCTGCTGCCGAAATCTGTAATGGAACTAACCACATCTTGATTACCCATCGTATCAATACCACCGACTAACCCATCTAGTGTGTTTTGGCTCTCACAGCCACTGACTCGAGCATCAGCCCTGGGTGATATTGATATGTGACTGCACCCATGTGTCTTCCCTGTATATAAGTTGTCTTTCAAGGAGTTAGAAAAAGTACATGGCAGTGTGTAGAGCTGTGATGCAATTCAGTCAAGTGCCTAAAGTCAGTAGTGTTACCATGCACTTGTGTAGTATACTTAGATAATCCCAGCTCCTTTATAGATAGGCTCCCTTGCTAGCCATGATGTCATGAGACCCATCATGTGATGGGTCTCATGAGCCATCACATATGATGGCTCACGAGACTCATGGACTCGTGACATCACGGCTAGCAAGGGAGCCTATCTATAAAGCAACTGGAATTCTCGAAGTATAATACACAAGTACACAGTAACACTACTGACAGTATTTATAATCCATCCTACCTAACCCACTGAAAATCTAAGGTTAAAGTGGTAATTTCCTAGATCAAACTACAGTCTAAATAAAAACCAAAGTAATGTGCCAGTGGCAGAACTAACTATTGCACTCTGTGAAGCATCAGATTGCTAACCTTCCATGCATGACTGTAAGTCTCCTTGCATTCAGAAAGGCTTTTGCTTTCATCAGTATTGCTCATAAGTTTTTTGTAAATAATCTAAAAAGTTGTTTTGTAAGTATTTTCTCTTCATTCTTCCTATTATCAACTCTGGAGGCTATCATATATGTGCATTTATTTTTTGTGTGCATCGATCTTTCGAAAGTTTTGTAAGTATTTTAACTCCTTGTTCTTTCTGTTATCACTTGTAGTGATTGTTGTGTAGATCAATTTTTTATTAATGCTTTTCAGTTTTTTTGTATTGGATGTTTGTTTTGTAGCACATAGCTAATGCAGTCGTTAGTGCTGCTGATTTTGTTTTCCCCAATCATGCAAAAGTGATGTTGATGTGTCTGCAGAGACCGATAGGTGGTGTTGCGGTCCTCCCGATGGCCGACCTCATGAAGGCCACCAAAAAACGTGCTGAAAAACTGGCCCTGGCAGAGGAGGAAGCCGCTGCCGCTGCCGCCGCCGCTGCAGCCGCCGCAAAGGTGAGAATTGTTGAAGCCTCAAGTTCATGCATGCATGACAGGTGATAATGCCACCTCTTCAGGTGAGTGCTGTTGTCATTCTTGCTGCTGCTCCTGGCACAACAGGTAGTGATACTTGCCTGTTTGAAGTAACTACTGTACTGCGTCCACTAAGTAGTTAAGTAGCAGCAAGGTTTACACGCTCGAGGCTTGTTGGGGTGAGGACTTAGTCTACTCTAGCCCTCAGTCGTAGAGCGCAGTTACCCTCCATACATTTTGTCAGTGTCTATAGAAAGCTGATTTATTGTGTACGTTAAAGCAATGATATTTTTGTTTTCCTTTAGCATCAGTGTGTAGATAAATACAGCCTCTCCTCACTTAGTGACGTACTCATTTACCGACGCCTTAGACTGACGACAGGCTCTCTTACCAGTATTCATACCTAAGTAACGTGTATTAGACCTGATTTCTTCTATTCTGTTTATTTCAGTGTACAGTACACTACTGTACAAACATTTAAAAATATACCAGAAATGTTATAAATGGTGCAAAAGTGACATTAAAGCAATATCAGAGATGCCTGACACAAGCTGCTATTATTTTATGCTCCTCACTTACTGACGAAGTTGTTGAACGACGTGGTCTTAGGAACGGAACTCTGTTAAATGAGGAGAGGCTGTAGTTCGTAAAACTGAGAAGTTGATAAATTAGACATGTATGCAACACTTGGGCATCTCTGTTGTGGAAAAGTTTCACGACGCTGCGGCAAACTGTTACGGCAGTAAAGATATTCAGGTGTTGTATGTGCCTAATTTATCAACATCAGTGTCATGTATGGTAGGATCCCAAAATTGTATTTATATTGTCTTTTACCATATAAGAACCAAGTTAATAGTTTCTCTTATTATAACAAGTCATTCCCTATGTCAGATATAGAGTACAGTATTTAATATTGCTTCTTGACTTGTTTGAAGAGGTAGCTGTCTTGCCCGTCCTTAATCTTAATTCACCAAGAGTCGTGAAATTGTAAGGACACGGTTGTAAACAACTTGCTGTAGAGAGGGCTGGTACCTTTGTCAAGAAAAGCCAACAAGGCACAATACCATGGCTGGAACAATACACAAATAATCCCCACACAGGAGAGAGGAACTTACAAGGATTATTCGGTCCAATTTGGACCATTTACAAAGTCATGTTGGTTCAAGTAAGACCGAAAGGTCGTTGTAAGCTGGTTATTTGTGTACCTGTGTCAAGTCAAGAGGTAAAACTAACAGTGTTGTACACTGTTACAGTTGATAACACACTGGCCTGATAGTTTCAGGACTGGTTTGCTATAGGCTCAAGCCCTCCCTCTGGTAAGTTGTTTATTTTACTAATTTTGGTAAGTTATGAAAATGATGTGAGGTAATGTTCAAGTCAGCAGCTCTTCTTTAAGCTCATAGTAAACACTGAACGCCACAAATAACTGGAAATATAAATTTTACACTTGACAAGTGAGAAACCAGTTGCATATGAGTAAGAATGTGATTGTGTGTGTGTGTGGTGGACATGTGGTGTGTTGTGGTGTACATTTGTGTGAGGGTATGTGATGTGTGTGTGGGGACAATATGTGGTGTGTATGGGTGTGGGGAGGATATGTGGTGTCTGGGTGGGGGGGGAAGATATGTGGTGTGTATGGGTGTGGGGGTATGTGATGGGTGTGTATGTGAGAGAGAGAGAGAGAGATTATATAGAGATTGAGAACGATTGAGTTTATTTTAATATAATTAACAGAGTGTAAGATTCTGGCACAAAATAGTATGATCATTGTATTACATGTGAATACATTAAATATACAGCTGTAGTTTTTAACAGAGCTCAAACATTTCACATCCATAAGAGAGTATTAACTTGGGCTTTTAATATTTATACTTAAAAATGTTTAAATGTTTTTTTAGTTTACCTTTAGTAAGCATGTCTTTTATCTTTTGTTTATTAATATACATTCTTGGTTAGTTGTGTTAGTGCAGCATGCCACTGGCATTGCATGGTTAGTGGTTGTGGGGAGGGAGGTGCTGGTGCTATCTCAACTCGCTCAACAAAGGACACTGAATGTGGTTCTCACAACGGAACAGATGGGGTTTGAACCCATGGCAAGTGAGTGGTAAAACTCCACACTAGTGTATATACCACTTTAGGCCAGCTTCATATATAATTAGGTATATTTAAACAACAACAGTGGGATACGGCTGATGTGTTGAAAGAAAGAAACAACATCAGCAGATTAATTCTTTGCCAAGGTTACAATGTGTGTTTACATTTCATAATTTGATTGGTACAAAGAAAGCCGCTATGATGCCGGGGCATTTTGGGAACACTTAGCTAATACTGAAAGACCACTTAAGTGTACACAGGTAAAGAATGGTAGATTTGAAATAGGTATTAATATTAGGCTAACATGGGCCACTGTGAAGATATTCTTTCCCACTTTCTAAATTATATTTTCTCAGTACTACAGTAGATATTTTTTCAGGATATTCCTAATGTTTCCCACCTGCTCAGTTATAATTCCTCAGTCTTTTTTTTTTTTTTTTTTTTTCAACAAGTCGGCCGTCTCCCACCAAGGCAGGGTGACCCAAAAAAGAAAGAAAATCAGTCTTATTGTTTATTATACTATACATAAAAAATATTTTTGACAGGCCCATAGTATACCCAATACTTGTAGCAGATCAGCCTGAGTAAATCTACTGTATACTAGAAAGAGTACTTAGAGGTTGTCTTTGCTTGTGTATCTAGAAGTATATGTAGGTTTTTCAGGATTGTAAAGGAAGTGGCGAGAGTCGCAGCTCTCGTCGCCCAGGTCCTGGGATAGTGAAAACTGGTCACGATGATGATGGTAATAACAACAATAGTAATATGGTTAATTACAATATGCTTGTGTGTCTGTTTCTTCGAGATATTTACAAGCCCTCGCATCAAACCTTAAATGCAAAAACTTTGATAAAAAAAAATTATTGTAAAGAAAAGGCATTAAAAAAGGTGAAGAGGAAGAGTAGGGTTTGATTAGGAACATTAAAAAGAACAAATTTACATTCTAAATAAAAAAAGTGTTGGAAAAGTAGGGTTTGGTTAGGAACATTAAAAAAAAGAACAAATTTACATTCTAAACAAAAAAAGTGTTGGAAAAGTAGGGTTTGGTTAGGAACATTAAAAAGAACAAATTTACATTCTAAACAAAAAAAGTGTTGGAAAAGTAGGGTTTGGTTAGGAACATTAAAAAGAACAAATTTACATTCTAAACAAAAAAAGTGTTGGAAAAGTAGGGTTTGGTTAGGAACCACACTTTATTTCCACTCCCTACTCTGTGAGTATGATAGCTGAAGCACGTAGCATGTCTTTGTGCCCCCTCTCCCAGTGCTAGTTTTAAGATGTAAACCTCGTGCTGGTGTTTCAAGAGATGTGATAGAATGCTGTCTTCAGCAGATGTATTTTGTGCTAGTGTTGATTTTGTTCAATAGTGCATTGCATGAATTTTTGTTTTTGTGTGTAGAGTGGTGCTCCTCCATCCTCCACCCCTCCCCCTGGGTACAAGACGCTGGAAGGACGGAGGCCCGGCACGGAGGCCACGGAGAGCGTGGAAGGTGCGGACCCCCTTGTCAAGACCCATCGCACCGTCTTCCAGGACCCTAGTGTCAATGGTGCCGAGCCAGGATCGCCACCTTTCACACGACAATATTCTTACGAAGAACTTGAGAACGAGCCTCGGCGGCCTTACAGTCCCACGGGACATGGGTTCAAGTACGATGGAACTGGAGACTATGCCGAAGATGGCACTGCACTGCCACGGGGAAGCGAGAAAAAGAGAGTGCGGGCTCAGGCCTTCAACTACGCTCCAGGAGAGGACTCAAAGGTGGTGGAAACAGTTGAGAAAAGGAAGACAAGCCTGCAGGATGGCGCCAGAGGTAAACCCAAAGACTCGGCGCTGGAAGCGGAAGGTACTAGAGGCAAGCACGGGGAACTGGCAGTGGAAGCGAAGCACAGCAAGGGGTTACTCTCATCACCCGCGGCCGAAGCTGGGAGTCAACTGTCCTCTCCAGACACCACCTTGCCAGAGACCTCAGTCGATGACGGTGTCTTGGACACGTCGGCTGACTCAACGGGTCTCCTGGCAGGGTTTGGGGCTGGGAAGAAGGGAAAGCAGGATAAGAAAGACAAAGCTAAAAAAGATAAGAAAAAGGAAGAGAAAGACAAAAAGGGTAAAAACAAGAAAGGTAAAGAAACGAAAAAAGATAAAGATAAGGAAAGTAAAGAGAGTGATAAGAAGAAAGATAAAGACAAGAAAGCTAAAGAAAAGGCCAAGAAAGACAAACAGAAGGAGAAAGGTAAGAAAAAGGGAAGGTTTGGAATTTTTGGTGCTCGAGATCGCAAGGACTCAACCAGTAGCAGCAGCAGCTCAAGTTCCAGCTCTAGCTCTGACACCTCTGACGAGAGTGTAGTCATTGAAAACCGTGAAGGAACCGAGCCCAAGGACATCGACCAGACCATGTCGGCCACAGAGAGCTCTTACGCTGCTGACCGTTCTGACATGTCGCTAATTGTCAATCCAGGGGCCACCAGCGAGCCCTCGTTCACTGCAGACCACTCCTCCTCTGACATAATGATCAACCCGGCTCTCAGCCCCTCACTGACAGCAGCAGTGCAAGATGACAGCTCTCAGGGCTCCACCATTCCAAAGATCATTAAGACTACAACCAAGAAGACCTTCGTCCAAGATGCCGAAGGCATTTCCGAGGACACTGTCCAGAGGGTGGAAGACCTCTCGACGGGACAGGTCGAACTTAGCACTCAGAGCCAGAAGGTAGGAATCGTGCAGTTCTTTGTTATCTTGTTCACCTAAGTTGCCATCTCTTCTGTGGCCTGTACTCCCGTGAGTGGTGGGTTGTCCTTGGCTTGTAGAGTACAGATCTCATGCACTCTGGCCGGCATGTTGGCACTCACTTGCTAAATGGCACTTAAGCAGGTAGTGGTATGACAAATGCAAGAAGTCTCCGAACTTACTAACCAGGTGTGTTCCTGGAATTTCAACTTGCAGGTTAGAAAAGTTAAAACAAAGTTTAGAAGTTTAACTTACAAATACATTGCATTTCTTTAGTTTCAATTTACAAAAAAACTATAATCTTTGTTTTAACTTACAAAAAAACTATAATCTTTGTTTTAACTTACAAAAAAAACTATAATCCTTTGTTTCAGTTTACAAAAAGGCTAAAATCTTTTTTTCAATTTGCAAATGAGTTGTACAGTGTTACCTCGGGATACGAACACCTCAAAACTCGAACAGTTATGTAAGTATACTTATGTAAGTGCTTTCATAAGTGTATTTTTGGGGGTCTGAAATGGATTAATCTAATTTACATTAATCCTTATGTGAACAAATTCATTTGGTATCGGCACTCAAACAGCCTTATGGAATGAATTAATTTTGTATCCCGAGGTACCACTGTATTATAGTTTTTTCAACTTAAAAATGAGCCGATTTTCTAGAAACCAGTAATACACAGGATGGGTATTTTCCATTCACATCTTCACTGCCTATCAGCTGGTGTTAAAATTTAACTGGTGCCCAGGTTCCGTGTTTAGATACATACGTGTGGATGACTTTGGTCATATGTAACTATTGGAAGCTGCCTGTATTGCAACAATGTAATACGTACTTATTCCAAATACAATTTTTTTTCCAACATTTTAATTTTTTTTTTTCCTCAACAAGTCGGCCGTCTCCCACCGAGGCAGGGTGATGACCCACCGAGGCAGGGTGACCCAAAAAAGAAAGAAAATCCCCGAAAAGAAAATACTTTCATCATCAGTCAATACTTTCACCACACTCACACATTATCACTGTTTTTGCAGAGGTGCTCAGAATACAACAGTTTAGAAGCATATACGTATAAAGATACACAACATTTTAATACAATATATATATATATACAATATACGTATATGGGAAGTACAATGCCTGCACTTTAAAGGAGGGGTTTGGGATATTGGCAGTTTGGAGGGATATGTTGTGTATCTTTATATGTGTATGCTTCTAAACTGTTGTATTCTGAGCACCTCTGCAAAAACAGTGATAATGTGTGAGTGTGGTGAAAGTATTGACTGATGATGAAAGTATTTTCTTTTTGGG
This sequence comes from Cherax quadricarinatus, assembly GCF_038502225.1. Lineage (NCBI taxonomy): Eukaryota > Metazoa > Arthropoda > Malacostraca > Decapoda > Parastacidae > Cherax > Cherax quadricarinatus. The sequence continues at coordinate 8,508,806 of NC_091389.1, read as the reverse complement.
GATTTTCTTTCTTTTTTGGGTCACCCTGCCTCGGTGGGTCACCCTGCCTCGGTGGGAGACGGCCGACTTGTTGAGAAAAAAAAAATATATATTGCTGGCATTGCAGAATAAAATGTTTAGTCTTACCATTGCATTATTTGCAGTGCTCTGTTTTGTTTGTTTATGTCCACTATATTTCTGGTATGAATTTTTTTTCACCTATTATTTATAAAACTTTTTGCTAATTTTCTGAAGTTGAGTAATTGAGCCACCTAAAATGTTTTTAATTTTTCATGAGTAATTTGGTGTCACTGGAATTTTTTCATTCACTATTTTGTGCACAATTTATTCACTTCTGCACTGCATTAGCAGTTTTTTTTTGCATTTTTTGAGCACGTAGACTGCATTGCATGTGCCAGACCTTGATATGTTGTGCATTGGTGGGTTACAGGCTGAGCATGGCGAAGCTGACGGCAGAGAGAAGCCTCACGTGACGGCCACCACCGTCACCACCATCACTGCTAAGAGCCTCGAGGATAAGAGCACGAAGGCGCGAACGCAGCAGGTACGAGTGTGCATGAGACAGCATAAGCACTGGTTTGCTAATTTTTGGACTAACTTGCCGTAGGTCAAGTCATGTTTGAAGAGTTGATCAGTTGTCTTGTAAAGCTCTTCTGGACACTGTCAGCTCTTGCAAAGCTCCTCTGGACACTGTCAGCTCTTACAAAGCTCCTCTGGACACTGTCAGCTCTTACAAAGCTCCTCTGGACACTGTCAGCTCTTACAAAGCTCCTCTGGACACTGTCAGCTCTTACAAAGCTCCTCTGGACACTGTCAGCTCTTACAAAGCTCCTCTGGACACTGTCAGCTCTTACAAAGCTCCTCTGGACACTGTCAGCTCTTACAAAGCTCCTCTGGACACTGTCAGCTCTTACAAAGCTCCTCTGGACACTGTCAGCTCTTACAAAGCTCCTCTGGACACTGTCAGCTCTTACAAAGCTCCTCTGGACACTGTCAGCTCTTACAAAGCTCCTCTGGACACTGTCAGCTCTTACAAAGCTCCTCTGGACACTGTCAGCTCTTACAAAGCTCCTCTGGACACTGTCAGCTCTTACAAAGCTCCTCTGGACACTGTCAGCTCTTACAAAGCTCCTCTGGACACTGTCAGCTCTTACAAAGCTCCTCTGGACACTGTCAGCTCTTACAAAGCTCCTCTGGACACTGTCAGCTCTTACAAAGCTCCTCTGGACACTGTCAGCTCTTACAAAGCTCCTCTGGACACTGTCAGCTCTTACAAAGCTCCTCTGGACACTGTCAGCTCTTGCAAAGCTCCTCTGGACACTGTCAGCTCTTACAAAGCTCCTCTGGACACTGTCAGCTCTTACAAAGCTCCTCTGGACACTGTCAGCTCTTACAAAGCTCCTCTGGACACTGTCAGCTCTTACAAAGCTCCTCTGGACACTGTCAGCTCTTACAAAGCTCCTCTGGACACTGTCAGCTCTTACAAAGCTCCTCTGGACACTGTCAGCTCTTACAAAGCTCCTCTGGACACTGTCAGCTCTTACAAAGCTCCTCTGGACACTGTCAGCTCTTACAAAGCTCCTCTGGACACTGTCAGCTCTTACAAAGCTCCTCTGGACACTGTCAGCTCTTACAAAGCTCCTCTGGACACTGTCAGCTCTTACAAAGCTCCTCTGGACACTGTCAGCTCTTACAAAGCTCCTCTGGACACTGTCAGCTCTTACAAAGCTCCTCTGGACACTGTCAGCTCTTACAAAGCTCCTCTGGACACTGTCAGCTCTTACAAAGCTCCTCTGGACACTGTCAGCTCTTACAAAGCTCCTCTGGACACTGTCAGCTCTTACAAAGCTCCTCTGGACACTGTCAGCTCTTACAAAGCTCCTCTGGACACTGTCAGCTCTTACAAAGCTCCTCTGGACACTGTCAGCTCTTACAAAGCTCCTCTGGACACTGTCAGCTCTTACAAAGCTCCTCTGGACACTGTCAGCTCTTACAAAGCTCCTCTGGACACTGTCAGCTCTTACAAAGCTCCTCTGGACACTGTCAGCTCTTACAAAGCTCCTCTGGACACTGTCAGCTCTTACAAAGCTCCTCTGGACACTGTCAGCTCTTACAAAGCTCCTCTGGACACTGTCAGCTCTTACAAAGCTCCTCTGGACACTGTCAGCTCTTACAAAGCTCCTCTGGACACTGTCAGCTCTTACAAAGCTCCTCTGGACACTGTCAGCTCTTACAAAGCTCCTCTACGTGTGCGAAATCACACCTCATTGTGACTTGACATGCAAACTTTCGTGAACACCCAAGCATTAGACTCTACTTCATTCTTCTGCTCGTCATGCCACAAATGGGAGGATTTTTGTATTTTTGTCTTCACATTTGGTTTTAAGGGCTGTGATCGAACACAAACACTAGCCAGTTTTAGCCAACCTTCATACTCTTAGTACCATACATCAGTTATATTGAGCTCTCTCACTGGTGTCAGTCCTCCACAAAAGCAACAAAGATTAACACAACAATTGCTTTCTGGTGAAAGAATATGACAGCTCGAGCCGTGTCGACTTGACGGGTCGTCTCACCAGTGACATTGCTTTCAGATGGAAGAGAAGACCTTCACAGCCACCACCAAGACGACTGGCACGACCCAGGAGCAGACAGTCGTCACGCAGGAGGTGAAAAAGCAGACACGCTCCATTGCACCAGAGCGTGTAGACAACTTGGCTGCGGCGCAGGTGAGCTCTCAACAAAAGAGCAGTTCCGTGTCCAGTTTGTTCATTTGCTCGCACATGCGAAAATATAACTATAATCTGAATGGCCTTCAAGATCCTCTATTGTCTGTCAAATTTTGTTTTGCATGTAAATTTGAAATATTTAGATTAAAACTGAATGGCAGAGCACAGTGCAAATTCCCTTTAGTCAGTGTTGGCTTACCATAAAGTGTCTAAAATATCTTTATTTTGCAGTAAGGCATGTTTAAATTATAAATAATTTATCCTAGAATTGCTAATATACTTTATGTTTTAAGTAATTGGGGCATAAATGATTCCAGTTATTGCAGATTTTTGTTGGAAGTTGAAAGTCAGTGCTAACAAGATGCTTAAATGTAATGGTAAATTGTGGTAATATGGAAGACAAGTTGGTCCCTTCCTTGAAGGAAGTGTACAAAATCTTTCCACTTAATCCAAAGTACCACGAACATTGTTTTACTACTATACAGTGGAACCTCAGTACACGAACAGCTCCCTAATCGAACAAAGCTCGGCACTCGACCAAACAAACATTACCTGCCAGAACCTCTCTGTAAACTATCTCGTGTTTCTTCACATTTTTTCTTTTTTTATATTGTATAAGTCACCATGGGGCCTACGAAGATTAGTGATAACAGCCAACCAACAAAATTGGTTGGGAAGAATTTGTTTGATACTCAAATGGATCAGCACTCAAGCAGCCTTCTGGAACGAATTAAGTTTAAATTCCAAGGTTCCACTGTACTAAAAATAACTAGCAGCGGCGATCAGCAGATAGTGTTTGGGGACAGTTTCTTAGAGCAGGGGCCGGCAACCTTGTTCTGCCTAGGGGCCAGAGCCCATGTCTACGAGCGGATGGCTTACCACACTTATCGCCATACTTAATAAATAGAGGTAATAGTAATACATACTAAACTTCGACGTATATTTAGCATTTGAGCTATGGCCCCGTTGGCTGGATCTGGCCTGCAAGCCGTAGGTTGCTGACCCGTCTTACAGGGAGAGAGGATAAAAAATCACAGTAATGGTTTGTGAGAGATAAAAAAAAATCACAGTATAGTTTGTGACTATCCTAGACTCTAACTCGGTGTTATTCGGGAGTTTTATTTTTTTTAACTATTTCCTGTGGTGAACAACCTCTGGCATGACAAATTTGAAATACTAAAAGAATTCCTTTAGCTCGCATTGTTATACCTTTGAGAAAAACCTTGAAACTTACTGGTTCAGCTGCATGTTCTCTCCTGGTCAAATGATGCAGAGGTTTACAACAACATTAATGAGGAAAAGACTGAGGTGCAAAGTAAGCTTTTGTGACTGTGTTGCTCTATGTATCACAAAGCTTGCTCGCCACTTGTCTTGGGCACCGAGTGATTGTTGTAGTGAGAAGAGTTGGGCATTTTTGGCTCTCCTGTCGCGTATTGATATCCCGTTAAACAGTGAACAATAGCATAAAGAATATTAGCTTATAGTTTTTTTGCTACTTGAAGCTCTGAAGAGTTTTTACAATGCTTCCTCAAGGTCTACGTCATGTCTCTGTTAACAGCTTTTGGCAGTCATATTGCTAGTCATTGTGCCATAACCCAGTACTACCTGCATGGCAACACTGCATTAACCCTACCCTGTCCATCCCTTCTCTCTCACTCCTGTACCCTAAGGGTCAGGGAGGCCACACTCCCTCGTACTATCCCAAGGCTGGGTACGTCGCCCATTCCCGCCCTCGCACAATCTCCAGTGGGAGTGATGACTCGGGCACATCGGTCGATCCCTTGGATTCTGATTACGATATGGTAAACAAGGTCAGTATGCTTCCTACCTGTATTATTGTGTACTTGTACTGTAATATTGTATGTATCTAGTGCAACTGTTTTAATATTCATTGTCAGTGAGTTTAAATTTATACAAGTTATAGCCAAGCAAATCTAGGAAAAGGACACTTGTGTGTAGTTGATGATGTTATTAATTACGGGGAATGTTTTACCATGATTGGTTTCTTGGTTCTAATGATGAAGTTGCTGCTGCTTGGGGTGAAATATTTTCCTAAACAGATGTCCTGAATTGGGATACAAGCGTCCTTTTCCACAGTGTGTGGGTATCACCATATCATTTACAACCATTTTAAGTTTGTCATTGAGACTATTTTGGTAGAGTATGTCTCCATTGGTGTGCTGGGACCAACATCTTGTAACTGTACAACTCGGTTCACAGAGCATGTTGACAATGGTATAAAATACCGACCGGTTGATAAGAAGCGTACAGTAGTTGCACTTGCCTTATTCATCAAGTCTAGAACATGGCAAGTTCTGCAGACTCACTCTTCATGTTGTATAGTCGAAGATAATTGTGTTGTTGACTTGCCTGAGAACTTGATGGACGATACCACCACCAGCCTGATTGATAAGAGACTGGATTGTGATGAGATGGAGGTTCAAGCCTCCAGCACTTGTGGTGAATGCACTGAGAGTGGCGAATGCACTGAGAGTGGCGAATGCACTGAGAGTGGCGAATGCACTGAGAGTGGCGAATGCACTGAGAGTGGCGAATGCACTGAGAGTGGCGAATGCACTGAGAGTGGCGAATGCACTGAGAGTGGCGAATGCACTGAGAGTGGCGAATGCACTGAGAGTGGCGAATGCACTGAGAGTGGCGAATGCACTGAGAGTGGCGAATGCACTGAGAGTGGCGAATGCACTGAGAGTGGCGAATGCACTGAGAGTGGCGAATGCACTGAGAGTGGCGAATGCACTGAGAGTGGCGAATGCACTGAGAGTGGCGAATGCACTGAGAGTGGCGAATGCACTGAGAGTGGCGAATGCACTGAGAGTGGCGAATGCACTGAGAGTGGCAAATGCACTGAGAGTGGCAAATGCACTGAGAGTGGCGAATGCACTGAGAGTGGCGAATGCACTGAGAGTGGCAAATGCACTGAGAGTGGCAAATGCACTGAGAGTGGCGAATGCACTGAGAGTGGCAGATATTTGTCAGTGCAACACCTGTAAATGAGTGATGTTTATTTTTTCTAAAGTTATTTTCAAGTTAAGTGGTTGTACCTGAACATTATTGTATATATAATTTGTATTACTTCCAGAAATGCTAAACACAGCTATAAACATATCTACAATTAAATAAACACTGTTAATCCATTCATGTAACACTTGTGCAGATATGTTACGAAGCTCGTATAAATTTGTATCGTTTAAATTAGTAAATATTACATATAAAATGCATTTAGAATTGACTGGCCCATAGCTGGGCTCCAGGAGTAGAAAAACTCCAAACTCATCAAAGGTATATTAATGATAAACAGTGCCAACAACTCCATGGTGGAATGTAAGAGAATCCTTCCTCCGTGAGCCATACGTGTATTAAAGGACTACAAAAATGCCAGGAGCAAGGGGCTAGTAACCCCTTCTCCAGTATAAATTACTAAAATCCTGGAGCAAGGAGCTAGTAACCTCTTCTCTTGTATAAATTACTAAAATGCTGGGAGCAAAGGGCTAGTAACCTCCTCTGCATAAATTACTCAATGTAGAAGGTCTGTTGAAAAAAATTAAAGTTACCAGCAAGTAGATGAATAAGGTACGTGCAATTCTTGGGTGTCTTCATTTCTGAAATATTTTGCTGTACTGCAGACTTCAGTAGTTGAATACAGAGGTGACTAATGTACTGGAGACAGTTTAAAAAGAGGTTTTGAATCCCTCAGTCTTGGTAGATATTCAGTCCACAGTGATCGTCATCTCCACTCATCTATGAATTGTTTGCTTGTGTTATTTCCATCCATGGTCTCTTGTTCCCGAGCTTTCTCTGATAAGCCTATCATTATTTTGTGTGCTCTTTAATATCTTGTCTGCTGTGATCGAAGCAATTACTGGTCTTGCAGAAGCGGTAGCGTTTTGGGTCTCTACCCATAGCTCATTCCCCTCATCTCGGGCACCAGTCTGGATGCCCTTTGTATCTTCTTGCATTTTTCTTTTGTATTTTTACTAAGTGAGAATTCCACACTGGTGCTGCATATTTAACCCTTAAACTGTCCAAACATAGATCTGTGTTTACGCATGTAGTGCTCCGGCGTTGATTTTCCCCATTTGAAAGCATGTAAAAAACGTAGATCTACGTTCAGAGCACTATGTGAGCGAACGTAGATCTATGTCTGGACAGTTTAGGGTTTAAAAACTCTCCTTACACATGAGGTAACAAGTCTTTTTCAGGCTTGAGTACACTATAGTTACTAGCTTAGCATTCACTGCTGCTGTTATCACGTGCTTCAGGGAACAGGTCTGGGGATGTGGTTATTCCCCTTTGTAATCTTTGTCTACCAGCGTACTTACCCTGCCTTCACCGAGGTTGAGCTCAAGTAGGCACTTAATCGTTTCTGTCCTTTTATAATCTTGGCATCATCAAATAAGGCTCTTCCAGTCCTACTTCTGTTATTAAATTGTTTTATACACTAGGAACAAAATAGTTCCCTGTGCTGGTCTTTGGGGTGCTTTAGTAGTTACACACCACCTTTTATTTCTATTATCCAAGTATCCCTTAAGCTATACTGATAATTTTTCCTTAGCATTGTCAAACACTTTCTATAGTCTGGAAATATGCAGCACACTCATACCCTCTCGGGGGATCTCATTCCATCATGTACCAGAATATGCAGCACACTCGTACCCTCTCGGGGGATCTCATTCCGTCATGTACCAGAATATGCAGCACACTCGTACCCTCTCGGGGGATCTCGTTCCATCATGTACCAGAATATGCAGCACACTCGTACCCTCTCGGGGGATCTCATTCCGTCATGTACCAGAATATGCAGCGCACTCGTACCCTCTCGGGGGATCTCATTCCATCATGTACCAGAATATGCAGCACACTCGTACCCTCTCGGGGGATCTCATTCCATCATGTACCAGAATATGCAGCACACTCGTACCCTCTCGGGGGATCTCATTCCATCATGTACCAGAATATGCAGCACACTTGTACCCTCTCGGGGGATCTCATTCCGTCATGTACCAGAAGATCTGAATGTGTTTAGTTTTATTATAATGTAATACGCTTACTCAGTTTATTATTATTTCATACAAAATGCTAAGTTTTTTATTTGAAGAATCTAGAGGCATTTTTCTCTCCACAGGATGGTATTGTGCCAACTGAAGCTCAAGTGTTTGATGGCAGTGGAATTTACAGAACTATGAGCGTCGAGGCTCCCCCTCTAGTGGAAACAGAATCGCGAAAGGTTGGTGGTGGTGGAGGTGACGGAGACCCTAATCCCCTGCGTGGTCTGCCGGGCCTCAGCATTAAATATCTGCCTGTGAATGCTGTCTTGCCACCTCTAACGGGGCACAGCTATTGTTATTTAATGTATACCCTGCGTGCATTTGAGGTGTTGGCTGACTCGGACACCCTTAGAGGCTTGTGCATGTGCATTGTGCATGAGATTACAGTATTATTTGCAACAGGAGGATCCCAGGGTTAGGAAATTGGCAGTCTGTCCTGCAGTTTAATTATGCAGATGCTGGAGTTTTATACACCTTGACTCTTATAAAACTCTTCATTCCAGGAAAGGTTGCTTTATCCAGGGTAGTGGAGGCCCCCACTTACACAGCAGGTTAAGTTCCAGGCTACTGCTGTAAAGTGAAACATAACGCACACGCATTCTCCCCCTTTTTTTTTTTCACTTACAGATGCACATAAAGTTCCTGGTAACATTACACTATCATATATTAAGTGAGCAATAGAGCTAGGCCTAAAAAATGCATATACAGTATACACATTACTTTAAAATATTTTTATCCTTAGCTTATAGTGAGTGGTGAATTTATTGTAAAAAGTCCTATTAAATGAAGAATGGTTATAATTGAAAACCGCAATGTTAGTGAAACGCTGTAAAGTGGGGCCCATCTATTTTGGATAAAGCAGCAGACAATCCTGGCCTAAGGCCGAGCTCTGACAGTAGAAATATTCTCAGAACTCACCAGAGGTATATACCCTCCCCATACTTGGGTCAGACTTGAGTACCTGTCTTGCCCCAGGCACCGTATGACCCTCAAAGAGTTACTGCCATGAATATAATATTAATCATAACTAATTATGTCACGTCTTTCCAGTGTTGTTTTTACATTTCATTATTAATGTTGCATTCATTGTTACTGTGTTTTCTTATATAAGTACTGACATGACTATTGTATTTCTTACATTTGCATGTTTATACCACTTGTCATACCCATGTATGCTTGTATACATACACATATATGCATGTTCATGTATATACACAGTCCCCTACATAAACAAACACATACATACATGTTTGACATGCCCCATGCATGCAAACAAACGTAAAGTGGCCTGACAAAAAAAAAAATGAAAAATTTACTCCCACCCATGTTCTTTTCTAAGAGCAGTATCTTCCCATACATCTAAAAGTAGTGTCCTCCCATATATCTAAAAGTAGTGTCCTCCCATACATCTAAAAGTAGTGTCCTCCCATACATCTAAAAGTAGTGTCCTCCCATACATCTAAAAGTAGTGTCCTCCCATACATCTAAAAGTAGTGTCCTCCCATACATCTAAAAGTAGTGTCCTCCCATACATCTAAAAGTAGTGTCCTCCCATACATCTAAAAGTAGTGTCCTCCCATACATCTAAAAGCAGTGTCCTCCCATACATCTAAAAGTAGTGTCCTCCCATACATCTAAAAGCAGTGTCCTCCCATACATCTAAAAGTAATGTACTCCCATACATATACATAGTTTTGCTTTGGTAACTATAAATTGTGGATACTAAACACCACAAATATAGTTCCGACATATAACTGTAAATAGTAAAAAGTGGACCCTCCCCGTAAAGTTGTGCTCCGTAGTTTTGCCACTAAAGACCAGACACCACAAATATAGTTCTTCTCCTGTAACTACAAGCCCTTATGACCGGACACCACAAGCATAGTTGTTCTTCTGTAACTACAGATAGTTGGATACACAATACATGAACGACCATGTAGTGGAAAAAGGACACAAAATGCAATTACTTGCGTCATTTTTATTGGAAATGCTTGTCCTGGGACGTTCGTCTCTCTAAAAATGTCTTAAGGGATTCCATTTTGTGTGTGTTCTACTTGTTGGAATCAGTTATTTTAGTATCCATAAACCATATTCAATCTTACATGTTAGTACTAAATGACAAGTGGCTTGAATTACTTCATCCTCTCCCTCTCCTAAGAGGAGAGAAATAATCATTTGAGTTTTGGCTCATTAATTTTAATATATTTAACAGAAGTGCTACTGATATAATGCTATATCAATCTTTCAAATGTATTGGATTTTGGCTTTTTGTCAGGTATCCGTATTGGGCGACTTGAACATCGACGACAGTGCTGTGGTGGTCAGCTCGCAGTCCATCTCCTCCCGAACCCGCACAGTCGAGACCACCACTGTACGTGTCCCGTCCTGTGCTGTCGGGGTTGTCCCTCCTTGTGGCTGCGATCAGGGAGTTATAGGTTGTAGCAGCCCAGCCCAGAACACTGCTGCCAGTCATCTCTTCTCTGCTGTTGTTCTCCAAGAAGCTGCATCTCATTGTGATGTGGCATCTTCCCTCTCATCTCTTCCTGTTCTCCAAGCATCTGCATCACTTGGTGACCTCTCATATTCCCCCTCATCTCCTTTTCCTGTTGTTTTCCAAGAAGCTTCATCTCATAGTGATGTGGCATCTTTCCCCTCATCACCTCTTCCTGTTGTTTCCCAATATGCTGCATCGCTTGGTGACTTCTCATCTCCTCTTCCCGTTGGTGTCCAAGAAGCTGCATCTCATTGTGATATGGCATCTTTCCTCTCCTCTCTTCTCCAAGAAGCTTCATCACTTGGTGACCTCTCATCTTCCCTCCCCAACCTTCCCAGGGAATATGTATGTATTCCTGAGCCATCTGCTGCCCCTCTCATTCCTTTCCCAGCTAATGTGACCCCAAATCATTACAGCCCAGTTGAAGATGTGACTACCAGCTCATCTTCCTTTGGTTCATCTTCCACACCATCTAATCATTTTGGGGAAGTTGTCTCTCACAAAAGCACATTAGATGTGACAAGAGAGCCTTTCTTGCATTTCACAGTTCCTTTTGTCTTAGGTGATTGGCCAGGGAGCTCCAAGGAGTTTGATCCAACTACTGAAGCACTCATAACGTGCAGTAGTAGCTGTCTCGATAGCTGTATCAGCTCTGACATTTTCCTCCATACTGAGAATTTGTCAGACATGCAAGCTTTCCTAAATACCCAAGCATTAGACTCTATAGTGTATTCTTCTGCCTGTCATGCCACAAAGGAAGGATTTTTGTCAGAGAGTCCCAAAAACCTACGGCACTCAAAGTCTAACATCCAAGGCCCATCTCTGAAACTTGTGCCAAACACCAGTACCATCATGGAGTCACAAGATAACGTACCTGGTGGTGATACACTCTTTAAAGAATCCCTGTTACCAAGCTACATACCCAGCAAGGCACTTCACTTTCTCTCAGCACTTAATCTTGACTCTATGCCATGTGTCCCTGATGTGCCTTCAGTGTTTAGTGCATCTTTGGTCAGTTCATTACTTCCTAAAAATGTTGATTTGACTTTGGCACCACCTACACAAGTAGAGTTTAATGAAAGTGTTATGCAGGAAACGTCTAATAGCTTGAGTTACATAAGCAGTGTACGTCTATCCAGTATATCAGTGTATAGTGTTCCTCCGTGCAGGTCATCTTTACAGGCTCCACTTGAAGAAAGTAAGGCATCCTCAGCTGCCTTTTCTCTCACAAATGTCCTTCCTTCTGATTTATCATCCTTTGTAGTTCCCCCTCCCTCAGTTTCTTCATCTCATGTGCAGGCGACTCTATCCTCGCCTTGTGTTAGTGTGTTGTATCGTGTTCCACCTCCACCTCAAGTTTCGACTGCCATAGTCCCAGTGATGACTAGTTCACACAGCTTCATTCAGAAAGAGTCCATGAGTCCAGCTTGCACAAATGTATCACAGTCAACAACTTCATCTTTTCCCAGTCTTTCTTCTATCCCCTGTTTTGCTCAGCCTGTTACCTTGCACTCAAAGCCTTGTGTATACTCCAAGCCTTCCCACCAGATACTATCCTCAGGTGTTGATGTCCCCGAGCATACATATACATCTGACCATAGACAGATTGGGCTCGGTGCTACTGGGAAGAGCCTTGTAGGCTCTAATGCAACGTTTCCAGAGATGTGTGCATCTCTGTCAGCTTCTGATGTGTTAGTGTCCAGGAATCACACCAGACTATTGTCAGCTGTTGCAGCTTCAGCACACTCGCCAGAAACCACTGTCTCATCACACTGTAATATCCCGGCTTCTGAGTCAGGCTGCTTGGCATTGGGTGCAGTGGCTGGATGTATGAATACCACACTTCCTGTATCATTATCATCACCAAATACTGCAAACCACATTACATCTTCATTATACATCACAACTGACATCACAACTGCACCACCATCCATCGCTGTGACTCCTCCACCCACCATCACATCAACACCACCACCAACCATCACATCAACACCACCACCAACCATCACATCAACACCACCACCAACCATCACATCAACACCACCACCAACCATCACATCAACACCACCACCAACCATCACATCAACACCACCACCAACCATCACATCAACACCACCACCAACCATCACATCAACACCACCACCAACCATCACATCAACACCACCACCAACCATCACATCAACTACACCACCAACCATCACAACTGTGCTACCATTACCAGTCATGTCAGTCTTGCCTTTGACAAGCTTTCACACATCAACCCCACATCTCCATTCTACCAGTGCTTCACTCAGCCCCTCTCCATCTGCCAATTCTTCAATTGTTTCCCCTGATGAGTCAGCAGCATCCACAGGAATATATATTCAAAAGGGCTTGCATCACACTGGCATTTCTGAAGCAACGGAAAAGTCGGGAGAGACTTTGAAGCCCATGTCGGAGTGTGTGAGGTACCCATTTGTAGACCCCCCCAAAGGCACAGAAGCATCACCTTCTAACAGGCCTAAGCCACAGAGAAAGGAAGACACAAGCAAAATTTTGTTTGCAAATAACACCCGTTTGGGGAATGTGATCGGCATGGTAGACAACCCATTACACTGTTGTTACTTTGCAGTCACGCTGTACACTTTAACTCTTGTATATAGCATTCTCTGTATTTACTTCCCTGCAAGCGAACTCTTTATTTCACTCTTCCTCGTTTTATGCCTTTTCTCTCTCGTTTTTTTTCTGTAAATGTTTTGCCTTAACTAAACTTCTCTCTTTTGGGCTGGTGACTGAATTATTTCATTAGTAATAGTGGTAGAATTACCAAAATAAGGTTAGGTAAATGGACACAGATGCAACTAATGCAACATTTTGTTGTGGCAGCGTTTTGCTCTCCACGAACTTTGTCAAACCATAACAACTTAATAAAGCTCTTGGAGAGTGAAATGTTTATACAATAAAATGTCACATTAGTTGCACCTGTGTCCATTTATCAAATTTATGGTTTTGGGCATCAATTCTTGGGAATGCTGGGGTAAGCCGTGTCTGGAATACTGATTTTCTGAGCTTTTGAAAAAAAATTAACAGTATTTGGTACTAAGTTGTAGCAATACTTGGCACCAAGTTGTAACAGTGCTTGGCACCAAGTTGTAACAATACTTGGCTGGCATCAAGTTGTAACAGTACTTGGCTGGCATCAAGTTGCAACAATGATTGGCACCAAGCCTACATTGGAATGAGTGTTGCCAGAACACTGTTAAAATAATTAGTGATGGGCCTATGTTAAAATGATTTGCGCCAAGCTTACATTGCAGTGAGGGTACCAGACCTACATTGCAACAATGACACTAGGGTTATGTTGCAACAGTTGGCACCAGGCTTATATCGCAACGATTCTTGGTACCAGTCCTATATTGTCCTTACGTTTGACCTTCATTTGTATATAAATACAGTACAGTAGAATCTCGTATATCGTGTGTCCAGGGAACAAGTAAATCATTGTAAAGTTTCAGTCCTATTTGTGAGGGAAATTGGCTTATTGATCTCACTGTAAAGTTTTGAAAAAATTAATATATTAGGGAAAATGTCCTTGACAAGTTGGCAGAAATTATTTATGAGAGTTTGTGTTTGATAAATACAGTGGACTCCCAATTTATATTATTTCATTCCAGAAGTATGTTCAGGTGCCAGTACTGAACGAATTTGTTCCCATAAGGAATGTTGTGAATTAGATTAGTCCATTTCAGAGCCACAAACATACACGTACAAACGCACTTACATAAATACACTTACATAATTGGTCGCATTGGGAGGTGATCGTAAAGCGGGGGTCCACTGTATTCAGACTGATAGAACGAACGTGACCCTCTGACGAGTAATCTGCACATAGGGGAAAGAAACTTAGGATGATGTTTTGGTCTCAAAAGTGGGACAGAAATGTCGTAAGTTTCTCTCCTATGTACGGGTTATTTGTGTATTGTTCCAGTTATGGTATTGTGCATTTTTGTTCTTTCTTGACATCTAGAAGCATTTTTTTTTTTCTTAACAAACCAGCTGTATCCCACCAAGGCAGGGTGGCCCAAAAAGAAAAACGAAAGTTTTTCTTTTTAAATTTAGTAATTTGTACAGGAGAAGAGGTTAGTAGCCCCTTGCTCCCATCTAGAAGCATTGTTTTCCTAAATAAGAACTCTGCAGTAATCGTACTGGCCCATGCTAGGCAGGTCCTCCCAGCTACTCATACACAACTCTGTTAAATTACTGCTTTCCTAAATGAGCACAAAAGAATGCAAGCTGGCCTGATGTCCTATACTAGGCAGGTCTACAAACCCAACCCTTTCACATATGTGTCCATCTTGTTAGTAAAGCTTCCCAAAAGCCATTAGTTCCAGTGATTCCACTTGTTCCAGTCATCAACAACACGCTATAAGTACAGTAAATCTTTGATATAATGGACTTATTAGGGGAATTGTGCTAGCATCCATAAATCAAAATACTACTGTACTTGAGTGTTCAACTGTACACTTAATATAGTACTGTATAAACAATTTAACAATATATTACAATAAACTGAAAATAAAGGAGATAAAAATACAATTCATTCAGTGAATTTTACCCATTATATTAAAATTTCTTGGTATCGTGGGTTTACTATTAGCGGCCAGAATTTAAGGCAAGGCAAAGTTGGTTTATTTTACTATGTTAGGTAGAGGCAGATCAAGACAACTACAGTGTAGATAAGGAAAGAAAAATATTTTTAACAAATTATATTTTAATTTTTTTTAATATAGGCATGTTTTCCCACATGTATATCCCATGACTCGTTGGTAATATCCTCTGCTGTCATACTGACACATTGTTCGATTCCCAGCATGAATGATAACATTGGGTATATTTTCTTATCCCTGTTGCCCCTGTTCACCTAGCAATAAGTAGGAACCTGGTTGTCAGGTGTTGAAATGAGCTGGGGTGAGGTAACGTTACGGTTCATAACCTGTAAATACATCTGCGAAAAAAAAAATACCTTCACAATAGGCACAGTTTTTCAGGAGTGTAACCGGCATGATATACGAGATTTTACTTAGTGTATGAAAAGTTAAGTCGTGAACTTGTTTAGAAAGTTGTGTTTGCACAATGTCTCGAAGTAACCATAACACCCAGAATACATAAATATTATACAACAAATTGATGACAGAATGCATACTATGTACCTGTTTAAAATGGGTTTTAAATGTAGTTGTACACTATTGTTATATGTACTTGTTTAGTAATCTTGGTGTGCTTTCCAGAGTTAAATTTGTACATGTGCTGCTGCTTATTTTGATTGTGTAATTTTGTTATAACTGTACATTACATCCCCCCTCTTATTTTTTGTACATAAATGTTGAACATGTACACCGTTTGTTTTTCAGTGTTGGGTAAGTATTAATTGTTATGGCCATGATTGTTTGTGATTGCTTCGTCATACTGGATGTGGGTGATGGTATAGCACAGTCTTCTTTCTTGGCTGTCTGGGTTACATAGTGATTTTGTATGTGTCACTGGGAATGGGAGTTGTGAGCACGCTAGTGTATAAGTCTGTGGTTACCTGATCCTAGTTGGCATGTAGAGTGTTGGTCTCGTAACGGCACCGAGGGAGACCTTGTCCTTGATCTTGTAATGGTACTGAGGAAGGCCTTGTACTTGATCTCATAACAGCACTGAGGGACCCTGGTCACCTGCATCCTTCTCATAGGTAATTCTTGTTTACGTTACCCATTCTAGTTTACCTTGCCCCCACACAGGCAGCAAAGTAGCGCTTGCAGAACCTGTGATGTTGAGAGAGACCAGTGTAGCTGCCTATGGAGTTCTATGCATTTGGTAGACAATTTTGTCAGTATACTATTTACTGTTCAAGTATATGAAGAATGGATGTGGTCTGAAGGTTGGTAGTTAAAATATATACTAGGGTGGAAGGTGGGAATGAAAGTAAAGATATGTAGGAACTGGAGATATGCAGTACGGCAAGACATTAGTGAAGAAATGTGTAACTCTTCTAGGGTATCTGGAGAGAGTTCCGGGGGTCAACCCCCCCGCGGCCCGGTCTGTGACCAGGCCTCCTTAGGTCAGTGTCCCAGGATGCGACCCACACCAGTCGACTAACATCCAGGTACCCATTTTACTGATGGGGAACATAGACAACAGGTGGAAAGAAACACGTCCAATGTTTCTACTCTGGCTGGGAATCGAACCCAGGCCCTCACCGTGTGAAGCGAGAGCGTTAACCACCAGGCCACCAGAGCCCCTATAACTCAGGAAATAACACAATAGCATACAAATCACAGAATGGACTTGACACACTGGCTTGAATTTTAGGACTCGCCTTGCCGTGGGTTCAAGATTCACCACTTGTGAAGTTTCTTAGGAAATGCTTGTATCGATTTATATTATGGAGGTAAACTGACATAGGTGTGTAATGCAGTGTAACATAAGAACTGGATCAGAGTAATTTGAAAGTTAGTCAATGGTGGCTGAGTCTTGGATGTTTTTGGAAGAATAAGTGGAAATAAGCTTTGGCCAATTTAAGCGGCAAAGAATGAGTAATTTACTCAGCTTTTTCAGTCTTTTAATGTAAAAACAGAAGAGCAGTTGTGTAGGCCTACTGGTTCATGCTAGGCAGCTCTCTCAATTTAAGGTAACTATTATATATTCAAGATTTACTCAAGGCTTTTGAATCAGGAAATTTCTTGAGTAGGAAGATTGTTTTGAGTGCCCACGTCTGGGTATCGTACTTGAGCTGGGGTATCGACGTGTCACTGGTCCTTTTAACCCATTGTTTCGTTTATCCCTAAGGAGCTTATAGTACGTGTAACAAATTATTTCTTTGTGAAATATATGCAATGTAGTTTACGTATAATATTGTTAAGCACAAAAGAAAGCCACTAACATGCGGTGCATTTCGCTTGAAATAGATGAATACGTTAAGAAGTATGTACATAAACAAGAGAGTTGCCGGGTGTCTGGTAACCTGGAATATAGCGATTAGAGATTCTGCTTGTGATGCCTTGTTTTGTCATGGGATATGAAGTGTCTTGTATTAAGCATCTAAATTTTGTGGGTCTGGTTTGAGATATTTGGTGTTTAGAACATCTAAACTGTCGTATCTGCACATCTCTTGCAAGACAGTGATAGTGTGAATGATGGTGAAAGTGTTTCTTTCTCGGGTCACCCTGCCTCAGTGGGAGATGGGAAGCGTGTTAAAAAAAAAAAAAATTTACCCTGTTTCATTCACTGTCAAGCACCCTTCTGGCAAGACAGTGATGGAGTGAATGATGGTGAAAGTTTTTCTTTTTCGGGCCACCCTGCCTTGGTGGGAATCGGCCAGTGTGATAATAATAATAATAAAAAAGTATTGAAATTATTTTTGTGTAAAGTCATTCCGTGGAAAGGTTATATATTTTCTTTTAATTTTCATCTTGATTACTTATTTGTGGGAAACTGTGCTGAATGGAAGACAGAGATAGGTTGTGCCACAATATTTTAAATATATTTCCAAAGTTTGTTACCATGTAGAGTTTGTACTCTAGTATTAGAGGGCAATAACTTTTTAACTTTAGCTATGACATCCTTGTTTTTGTGTGAAACATCGTGGCACTTGAATATCTTGTGTGTGAAGAGTATTCGTCTACCTGACCAAGTGAGAATGGTGGGGGAAAAGAAGAGCAGAGTAATAGTGAGTGAATATAGACATATATGGGAGAGGAGGGGTGTTAATATTGCAGTTTAAAA
Organism: Cherax quadricarinatus; assembly: GCF_038502225.1. Classification (NCBI taxonomy): domain Eukaryota; kingdom Metazoa; phylum Arthropoda; class Malacostraca; order Decapoda; family Parastacidae; genus Cherax; species Cherax quadricarinatus. Next base: position 8,490,771 of record NC_091389.1, on the reverse strand, counting down.
ACTGTAGTGTAAAGCACCCTTTGGCAAGACAGTGATGGAGTGAATGATGGTGAAAGTTTTTCTTTTTCAGGCCACCCTGCCTTGGTGGGAATTGGCCAGTGTGTTAATAAAAAAAAAAATGGGAGAGCATGTTTGAGGTAAATGTTAGGAATGAGAAGGCACAAGCAGTGTTGAAATATGTGGTACAGCCTCTCCTCACTTAGCAACGTACTCGTTTACCGACGTGGTCTTAGGAGCACAACCCCGTTGTAAAGTGAGGAGAGGCTGTGTATAAGAGAAGAGTGATGTTACAAGCAGAATTCTAGGGATACTGAAAAGGCAGTTTGTGTGTGGGGATAGGAGCATAACAAGTGAATGTTTGTGTACAAGAGAAAGAAATGAATATGTGTGGACATAATGGAGACAAATGGTTTTTAATACTTGATGTGCTGTTGGAGTGTGAGCAAAGTAACATTTATGAAGGGGTTCAGGGAAACCGGCAGGCCGGACTTGAGTCCTGGAGATGGGAAGTACAGTGCCTGCACTCTGAAGGAGGGGTGTTAATGTTGCAGTTTAAAAACTGTAGTGTAAAGCACCCTTCTGGCAAGACAGTGATGGAGTGAATGATGGTGAAAGTTTTTCTTTTTCGGGCCACCCTTCCTTGGTGGGAATCGGCCAGTGTGATAATAAAAAAAATAAGCTGTCAGAATGTCTGCCACACTCATACATTTTCCCTTCCCTTCATAGTACAAGACTGAGAAAGATGGAGTGCTGGAGACTCGCGTAGAGCAGAAAATCACCATTCAGAGTGATGGTGATCCCATCGACCATGACCGCGCCTTGGCTGATGCCATCCAAGAAGCCACAAGCATGAACCCAGACATGACTGTGGAGAAAATTGAAATCCAGCAACAGTCTACAGAATGAGGTGGACCATGAAACATTCATAAAGGTGTGTACAAGTAACAGATTAGTGTATCGATAGTAGATGGTCATGATCCAAGAAAATTGTATTTGTGATCCTTGTGCGTCTGATGCGTTTTTATATATTGTAAGGTTGTGATTTGAGTAACGTGATTAATCACGGTACGGGCGGGGATGGAACTCGCGGCTAGTGAGTCGTAAAACTCCAGACCAACGCATTAGCCACTGGTCTGGAGTTTCATGACTCGCTGACTGCGAGTTCAATCCCTGCTTGTATCGTGGTTTGTTTGAAATCGTGTCATTACGATTTTGTGAGTGATGTGCGATTAGTTCTACATTGTTCATAAAAATCAGATTTAGTGTACAGTGTTATCTGTTCACGTCTGTTCCATTACATGCTGACTCAAAGCAAACTTGTCATAAAATCGTAGTACAGTGGACCCCCGCATAACGTTGGCATCGCATAGTGTTAAATCCGCATAGCGATACATTTTATCACTAAAATTTTGCCTCGCATAGTGCTAAAAAATTCGCTCAACGCGATTCGTCCGAGACACGTCCATGCGGCCTGAGCCAGCCTCACTTGTTCTGCCAGTGGCATTGTTTACAAGCCAGCCTCCGTGGTAACATTCAAGCATACAATCGGAACATTTCGTATTATTACAGCCTTTTTATAGTGATTTCACCTGAAAAATAAGTGACCATGGGCCACAAGAAAGCTTCTAGTGCCAACCCTACAGGAATAAGGGTGAGAATTACTATGGAGATGAAGAAAGAGATCATTGCTAAGTATGAAAGTGGAGTGCGTGTCTCCGAGCTGGCCAGGTTGTATAGTAAACCCCAATCAACCATCGCTTCTATTGTGTCCAAGAGAACGGCAATCAAGGAAGCTGTTCTTGCCAAAGGTTTAATTGTGCTTTCGAAACAGAGATCGCAAGTGATAGAAGATGTTGAGAGACTGTTATTGGTGTGGATAAACGAGAAACAGATAGCAGGCGATAGCATCTCTCAAGCGATCATAAGTGAAAAGGCTAGGAAGTTGCACAAGGATTTAATTAGAAAAATGCCTGCAACTAGTGGTTATGCGAGTGAATTTAAGGCCAGCAAAGGTTGGTTTGAGAGATTTAAGAGGCGTAGTGGCATACATAGTGTGATAAGGCATGGTGAGGCTGCCAGTTCGGACCAAAAAGCAGCTGAAAAATATGTGCATGAATTCAACGAGTACATAGACAGTGAAGGACTGAAACCTGAACAAGTGTTTGTGACAAAACAGGTCTGTTTTGGAAGAAAATGCCAAGCAGGACCTACATTACTCAGGAGGAAAAGGCACTCCCAGGACATAAGCCTATGAAAGACAGGCTTACTCCTCTCATGTGTGCCAATGCTAGTGGTGATTGCAAAGTGAAGCCTTTATTGGTGTATCACTCTGAAACTCCCAGAGTGTTCAGGAAAAACAATGTCCTCAAGGCTAATTTGTGTGTGCTGTGGAGGGCAAACAGTAAGTCATGGGTCACTAGGGACTTTTTCTATGACTTTTTACACCATGCATTTGCCCCCACTGTGAAAAATTACCTAACTGAAAAGAAATTAGACCTTAAGTGCCTCCTGGTGTTAGACAATGCCCCTGGTCATCGTACAGACTTGGCAGAGCAACTTTGTGGGGACATGAGCTTCATTAAGGTGAAGTTTTTGCCTCCTAATACCACTCCTCTCCTGCAGCCCATGGACCAGCAGGTTATTGCAAACTTCAAAAAACTGTACACAAAAGCTCTGTTTGAAAGGTGCTTTGTAGTGACCTCAGAAACTCAATTGACTTTAAGAGAGTTTTGGAGAGAGCACTTTAATATCCTCAATTGTGTAAACATTATAGGTAAGGCTTGGGAGGGAGTGACTAAGAGGACCTTGAACTCTGTTTGGAAGAAACTGTGGCCAGAATGTGTAGACCAAAGGGATTTTGAAGGATTTGAGGCTAACCCTGAGAATCCTATGCCAGTTGAGGAATCAGTTGTGGCATTGGGGAAGTCCTTGGGGTTGGAGGTTAGTGGGGAGGATGTGGAAGAGTTGGTGGAGGAGGACAATGAAGAATTAACCACTGATGAGCTGCTAGATCATCTTCAACAGCAAGAGGCCACACCTGAGGAAACTGCTTCGGAGGAGGGGAGACAGAAATTGAAGAAGTTACCTACTTCAAAGATTAAGGAAATCTGTGTAAAGTGGCTTGAAGTGCAAACCTTTATGGATGAAAATCACCCTCACACAGCTGTTGCAAGCCGTGCTGGTGACTATTACACTAACACTGTTGTGAAACACTGTAGGAAAGTCATAAAGGAACGAGAGGTACAGGCCACTATGGACAGATATGTTGTGCGACAGAAGTCCAGTGACTCTCAAGCTGGTCCTAGTGGCATTAAAAGAAGAAGGGAAGCAACCCCAGAAAAGGACTTGACACCTCAAGTCCTAATGGAAGGGGATTCCCCTTCTAAACACTAAAACCATCCAGTCTCTCCTCCTCCCATTCCATCAATCATCACCAGATCTTCAATAAAGGTAAGTGTCATGTAACTGTGCATGTTTTCTTAAGTTTGTGTGTATTAAAATTAATATTTCATGTGGTAAAATTTTTTTTTTTCATACTTTTGGGTGTCTTGCACGGATTAATTTGATTTCCATTATTTCTTATGGGGAAAATTAATTCGCATAACATTGAGCTCTCAGGAACGGATTAATAGCGTTATGCGGGGGTCCACTGTAGTTGTTTAATCCTTTCAGGGTCGACAGGCCCTCTCCCAGACTTGTTCTCAGGGTCGGCCAAATTTTCAAAAAGAAAAAAAAAAATTTTTTTTCTTTTGAAAATATAGAGAATCTTTTCCCGATTATAATGACACCAAAAGTATGAAATTTGATGGAAAACTTGCGGAATTATGCTCTCACAAAGTTAGCGGTCTCGACGATGTTTACGCTTCGGCGATTTTGACCAGTGTACTAGTCGACAAAGGTCATAACTTTCGCTATACGTAACTCCATTTTTTCTATTGAATGAGTACAAGAAACCACCCATTTACCAATTTCAACTATCCAATACAGTGGTCAGAATTTAGCAATTTTGCCAATTTCACAAGATGCCAATTTCCAAATAGGTTCCAGAATAAACAAGAAAGACATTCCTGGCACTAAAATAACATTTCCTCTGTTCATTAGTCACATCCCCAGGCCTCTCTTACATTCTTTGGCTTTCCACTTTGAATTTTTATTCTCACAAAAAATAGAAGATTTACTGTTATGCAGACTATTGCATTAGTGTAGAAATGGTATAAATATCATCATCACACTTGTGAAAGAATATTAGACTCGCCAGTTGACGTGTATTGGACGCGTAGCATGATTTGTTTACTTTTGAACTTTCGCAAAAAATCGAAGATTTCTGCTACTTTGAGCTCAATTTCAAGGTACTTTTCATTGTAAAACCAGTCAGAATTGTCTCAATTTCTGTAGTATGTCTTCCATTCAATAAAATGAGACCAGGAAAGTTAGAATACCATACGAAAATACAGTGCAAAGTTGCTGTTTTAAACCAAAAATACGGTCAGTTTTTTTTTTCTCATTACGCACTGTGTGCTGCAGGATTTTTTTTTATACTGCGCACACTGACCACATAGACCCATTCTTTCATATGTAGGCCTACCAACTTTCTCTCATTAGATTTGAAGGCGCTAGAATTTAGGCATACTAGTACAGTGGACCCCCGGTTAACGATTTTAATCCGTGCAAGAGGGCTCATCGTTATGCGAAATAATCGTTATGCGAATGAATTTTCCCCATAAGAAATAATGGAAATAAAATTAATCCGTGCAAGACGCCCAAAAGTATGAAAAAAAATTTTTTTTACCACATGAAATGTTAATTTTAATACACACAAACTGAAAAAGGCATGCACAATTACATGACACTTACTTTTATTGAAGATCTGGTGATGATTGATGGGATGGGAGGAGGGGAGAGCATTATCTTCTTACTGTTTAGAAGGGGAATCCCCTTCCATTAGGACTTGAGGTAGCAAGTCCTTTTCTGGGGTTACTTCCCTTCTTCTTTTAATGCCACTAGGACCAGCTTGAGAGTCACTGGACCTCTGTCGCACAACAAATCTGTCCATAGAGCTCTGTACCTCCCGTTCCTTCAAGACTTTCCTAAAATGGGCCATAACATTGTCATTGAAATAGTCACCAGCACGGCTTGCAACAGCTGTGTCAGGGTGATTTTCATCTATAAAGGTTTGCAGTTCAACCCACTGTGCACACATTTCCTTAATCTTTGAAGTAGGCACAATGGATTCCACAACTGGCATAGGCTTCTCAGGGTTAGCCCCAAACCCTTCAAAATCTTTCTTAATTTCCATACTAATTCTCACCCTTTTTACCACAGGGTTGGCACTAGAAGCTTTCTTGGGGCCCATGGTCACTTATTTTCCAGAAACAGCACCGAAAACACTGTAATAATACGAAATATTCCGAGTGTATGCTTGGATGTTACCGCGGAGGCTGGCTGGTAAACAATGGGACGGCCGGCACATGTGAGGGCACATTGGACGCGTCTCGGACGAAAATCGGTATGCGGGTTTTTAATCGGTATGCGCGGCAAAAATTTTGCGATAAAAGTAATCGTTATGCGGAAAAATCGCTATGCGATGCCATCGTTATGCGGGGGTCCACTGTACGTCAAAAACCCTGGTGCGTAAGCCGTACTAGTACGTCGGAAACCCTGAAAGGGTTAACTGTAGTGTAGGCGTGCCTCTGGCAAAACGGTAAAGGAGTGAATGATGATGCAAGTGTTTCTTCTTTTTCGAGTCACGTTCCTCGGTGAGAAACGGCTGGTGTGTTAATAAAAAAAGAAAAAGTATAGTGGATTTGCATTAAAAATGTTTTGTCATTGCATTTACCCTCTTTATATCTATGCATAATATAATATCAATTATTGTTAGGTAACATATAATTGTTGACCCTTAAATAGCCAAAATATCAATCATGATATTTCAAAAAACTTATGATAAGCACATCAAGGTTAGCATAAAACAGTGAATTTGGTTTCTGAACAGGACAAAAAGTTCACATTTATAATTGGTGCAGTGTTTTATTACTGGTATTATATTTAGCAGATCCGGCGTTGATTTTTGTTGTACGAGGATAATCCCATTTTTTCACAGTATTTCTATCATATCATTTAAAGATATAATTAGTTCTGTATAGTAGATCTTCAATTTTGGATGGAATAACCCCATTTCAGTTGCACTGAACACAACATTCACCAAGCATGGTGCTGATTATTGCCCAAAACCACGTCTTAGTGCCGTGTATATATCATCAGTGAGCTATTTGCATACCTTATATTTTTGTGGCTAAGGGAATTAATTATATTTGTTACGGTCATTATTACACATTCAGGGTGTGCGACCCCATTATTTGTGTTTAAAAGTAATGTGTGGGATCAACAACATTTTTCTTTATCCATGGCTTGATAGATAGGAAACACCTGTGCCTGAGATGTTTTCCTTGGCTGTTTAAATGTAATGAAAATATATCTAGTTAAATATATTCAACTCCATGGGGAAGTGGAACAGAATTCTTCCTCCATAAGCTACGCATGTTGTAAGAGGTGACCAAAATGCTGGGAGCAAGGGGCTAGTAACCCCTTCTCTTGTATACATTACTAAAGTTAAAAAGAGAAACTTTTGCTTTCCTTTTTTGGGCCACCCTACCTCAGTGGGATACGGCCAGTTTGTTGAAAAGAAATTTATTAAAATGTGGCATTTGCTTGTGAAAAAATTTTTTGCATTAGATAGAGTAAAACCAATTAATATTAAATTTCTTTTGGCAGATCTCCTTACTGCGTCGATGCTTCTAGCACTGAAGCCAGTGTGACGCAGAGAAATACTGGAACAGCGCTGCAGACAGAGCGGCGGAGGACACTTAGGCTTTAAGAACCTTGACGTGTCTACCCAGTGTGCTAGTTTCTCCTTTTAGCTATTATCAGTGATAGTAGTGAGGGCTTGAGTTTTCTCATTCTCCTGCATTGTGCAGCACATACAAACTAATGTAACATTCACTACTGGAGTATTGTTCCACAGTGGACTTTGGGTTTCTTATAAGCACTCTCTTGGTTACGATTATTATCAGTTCAGAAGTGCTTCCAGACTTACCCAGATGTAAGATCTGTTTAGCAGGAAAGTTATTTATGCTAGCAGGCTCTTCATTGATGTATGGCATCCCACGGGTTCGTTATCTTCCTACAGCTCTTGAAATGACCCTCAAAGTTCAATTGGTATATGAACCCTGTTGATGCCAGTTCAAGTACCAAGCTTGACCACTGATGAAGTTAATTTTTTATTTAGGGGGAAAAGGAGGGAGTTTAAGAATGTAAACTGGAACCTGGCAAGCTTGTTTTCAATTTTTCATTGTTCATTCTGTTCTAAATTTTGCCTGGGAGTCTTAAATATTTTGTCCTGCGTTTGAAACACACACACGTGTCTCGGAGGGGGTTTGTTGTCTTGGGTTGAAGCCAATGATGTTTAATATTAAGTTACACAACTTTTGTCCTTGTTGATTATGCAGCTACAGAAATTCACTAATGCTTCTAGCTCATTTTCATAAATATTTTATGGATCATTTGAACTCATTGATAGTGGTACATACAGACACACTCATGCATTAAGAGAAATGTTCCTGATCTTAAAATTCCCAATAGTCATATTTGTTGATTATGACAGTTCAAAGGAAGTTACAAAAAACCTGTTGCAAGACGGAAGTCTAAATGAATAGGGTCTCGAAATGTAAATGCCTAGGACTTGCCTTTACAGAAAGATCTCGTGTAAATGTTGTTAATACTAACTTTATGGTATAATTAAAGGTGAAAATTCATATATTTTTAGGGATATAATTGTTTTCATTTGTTATATAGGTCTAAATCAGCTTCAAGTAAATACCTTTTTCTTCTTCCTTTATTCCTGAATGGGCTAGAGAAGGTGCTTCAACCATTAATAAAGCCTAGAGTTCCAGGAAGCCCCACCTGAGGTTGTATTTCATGGTGACTGGTCTGACCCACGAAATCGTAATGACATGATTACAAACAAACCGTACCATGGGCTAACGCATCATTGTGGAGTTTTATGACTCTGATCATGGGTTCTATCCTTGCCTGTGGTATGGTTTGACTGGTTCTGTTCCAACTTAGTTGTTCTGGGTTGCACTGTACATTATACAGGGCACCATGTACAGTGTGGGCCAATCTTTCCCCTCTTTCTTAAGCCTTGTGTAACTTGTGGATGTATTTGTAATGCCCTCTTCCTTTCCTCTTCAAGTCTTGTGTGTAGTATAGTTGTACTTGTGGTCCTGTCTCTTCCTCATCAAGCCTCTTGTGACTTAAATGTAGTGTGTTCCCTTCTTCCCACTTCCCTTCAAGTCTTTTCATGAAACATAGATGTGGTACCCACTCTTTCCCCTCTCCTTCAAGCCTTGTGTGAAGCATAGATGTATTTCTTTGCTTTCTTCTCTTAATGCTTACCGTAAATTTGACTATTATCTGTGTACACGCTTAGTTTAATCCTCCTCAGTTACTTTACATTATTCTCCTGTTTAAATTTTATTCACATTTTGGATACAGTATTGTGTTGTATTCTTAATTAAGATAGTATTTTCTGTTGAACATGAATTACTACAAGATACTGTATATCGAGGCTTAACTCTGTAGAGCATTTTTTCTGGTTCTTTAGCCTCCACTACTAATTGTACCTTCACATTAGTTCAACACGCATACATAACCCAACACTTAAGATTTGTTCAATATGGAGCTATTACGTTAGACAAGATTCTGTTGGATTACACCAGCAACCTGACTGGTGAGAACCAGGCTGGGATTAGTGAAGAGAGGATTGAGCCTCCACCACTTCTTGGGCTGAAGGAACCCCCACAGGTTTATTGATTTGTGAAATACAGTGCATTCATTCTTTTCCTTGTTTCATGCAAGTGAGATAGCCTGAGGACACCAAGGGTATTAATTATAGCATTATTTTTCTTACTATTCAGTTTGATATCTGTCTGTATTGAATGATAGTCTGTGTACAAAAAAGCAGTAGTAAAAAAAACTCAAGATTTCACGAGTCGAGTCAAAATCAGTAGTAAAGTGGATTTTCGCCACAAGCAGCTCAGCTCATTGGCTGCCATCAGTCCCTACACTGACAAGAACTCGGGTTGATTTCCTGTCTTACCTGTCATGTTGCAGCTGTTGCTCTTTGATGTAGTAGTTGCCAGGCAGCTATGGGAGAGTAAAGCCATGTAACTTGTAGCCTACTTAACTAAAAACTGCCGTTCTTCAAAAAAACGAATGGTTTTACCACTATTCTTTACCAATTTCTTGTCAGCCTTCCACTGTTGATGGGGCACATAAATTTGTACAGGGTTCATTTTGGGCCATCTCTTTAGTACATTATATAAATATATATATATATATAAATATATATACAGTATATGGTATTGTCTAATAACTGATAAATAAGTTAGCATGGTAAAAGTGCCTCAGCTGGATGTCAGGTAGAATTTATGGTCTAATATCCCTGTTTAGTGGGACATGGTTTTCCAACCTTTACACCATGTGCATATTCTTTATTTGGGCATAAAGAATTTTATCAAGATTATGTAAACCCTCGATTTAATGGACCTTGAAAATGTGGGATAAAATCCGCTGGGTCAGTTTATTCCAATGTTGCAATGAAGACTGAACAATCCGCTCTCCAGCCACTACAATCTCAATTACTGCCCATCTGCTTACCCCTATTAGTCCATTAAATCTAGGATTCACTGTACTAGTGAATAAAGCATGAGCATAATGCTAAAAATTTATTTGGAAGTAATTTGAGGATAAACGTCCAATGCCTGCACATTAAGTTTGTGATATGTATGAGGTTGAGGAAGTCCTCAGGCCTTAGTAAAGCTAACTGAAGGGAAGACATCACCGGGAAGGGTGTGGGATGGAGGAACACTGTCTTTCGTCGCATGTGTCTGGAGTCATAAGTGCCTGCTACCATTACCAGATGGGACTTGCTCTCCACCTGTCTTACAAAGCATAGCCACAACTCTTAACCACGGCGAGAAGGACCAGCACTCATTGGTCCAGTGGGGAGCAGGTCGTGTAGTAGTAAGCTCGGGATTGTCTTGAAATTATGGACCATAAGTATCTTTTACAAAACTCTTGTGATGGCTGGTAGCTCGCTGTCATTTAACTTTCCAAGTTTAATTCTCATTTAATGGCTATTAGCATGTAACAGTAATGTGTTCAGCTGGTTGGTTACCAGAATCAATTGAGCTCCATATTATGCAAAAAAAAAAATTAGTGCATTGCTTGAATCGTTGTTGACTGTGTCGCGTCAGAATCTGGTTGAAGATCCTAGTAAACAGTAACCTCAGAGTGGATGCATTTTTGGGCACATGAAGCCTATATTAGGCTCAACTTAGTGCTACTGTGAAGTTCAGACTCGACACAGACAAGTAAGCTGGTATTCTCCACGATCTTTAGAAGGGTAAACTTTAAAGTGCATTTCCTTAGGCTTTATATTCTCCAGTTGACAATGCATTTGCTATTACTAAAGTGGGGACAAATAGTTCACACTCTAATACAAAGCTTGCAGCTCTGGGTCACCTTACTTTATGGTAACCTCATGGCACTTCTTGGGGTCACCGTCCCCTTCACGGCCCGGTCGCAGACCAGACCTCACTGGAGAGTTGTAACACGTGCAGCTAACACACTAAACTTTGCCACCTCATTACTGGCAGTTAACCCAGGTCAGGAGACTCGCAACTACTTGCAATCAGAATTAAGCACTAAACCCACAAGGGTCATAGTGCTACTTGCATAAAACATACCTGTGTATATCAAGTAGTTGTAAAGTATTACATTTAAATTTATGAAGGTAAATGATTAAATATATATATATATTAAAAAATATATATACATATATGTACATACATTCAGTAGTTAATTTTATTTGGTTAAGATGTTACCATTGCACCCTAGAGCAGCTCTTAGTTACACGAAATGTGATGCATAGCAGCGGTGCTGTAAGTGCCAGGCTTAGCTTTTAATTTTAATTTTTTTTTTTTTAGTACTTTTGGTATTCTAGGTTACTGAAGATTTTCTTGAGAAACATTTATATGTTGTGGTACCTGGCTTGCAAGCCACTTGATAGCCAGTAACCAGACTAGTGAACCCGAGTGTGAACCACCGAGGCACTTACTGCACCCTACTATGTCATCCAGGTTATTTCGCATTACCAGTAGGCTAGGTTAGGAATGGAGGTGAAGCAGCAGAGGAAATGATGCAGCTTCCTCCTCTCACATCGTAAGCACCAAACTCCAGTGTGTTATTAGATTTAATGCGGAAATGAATCTTATTTTTCTTCTTGCCAGGAATGTACACTGGCTCTAGGACCAGCGTACAAACCTATGAATCTCGTAATACCTTAAGCACCATATTTCAGGGTGGTATCTAGACTTGGACAAGACACCAGACCTGGGATTATAGGAAGTTGTTCCTCTCAGTACTACATATTCTGGGTTTGGTACATTTTTATGGTTATAATTCAATAATTACCTGCTCTGTTTAGACACCAAAGTCAGATTTTTGCCATAATTTATTTTATAACTGAGAAGGTACATTTTTTAATTGATATTTTCTTCGATTCATGTACTCAGCCGTGTGGTTGCAGGGGTTATTGCTCGAGTTCTGGCGTCCAAAGTGTTTACGGAACAGTGTCGACCTAGATACAGCCCTGTATTATATTGCTTCACTCAGCTGTCTCTGGTTTCCCAAGTATCTTCACTCCTCTATGTTAAGTGAACCAAACACACAACACGAGTGCAGCTTTTAAAAAAAATGTATTGTTGTAACCATTTATTTCTTTTCAACAAAAATAAATGTTAGGTAAGTTTTGATTTTTTCTTTTGTTTCCTTGGGAGTACGAGTTGTACACTGTACGTACAATCGTCATTACACATCTGTGGGACCATTGCCTTCCTCAAAGTGCCATTAAAGTAATAACAGCAGATAAAAAAAAAATTGTGGAATATATTTCAAATTATGGTTCCTTTGCAATATATATATAACTTTAGTAAACACTATTGAATATTAACATTTGTAGGAAGTAATGGCAAGACTATGGTTACTGGCACGTGGGAAAGCCAATTATCAGTAAATATAGATACTTTGCAGGGTGCATTTAATTAATGTTGACTCAGATCCTCCGAATGGGAAAAATCCCACAGATTTGTAAGAACGATTGTAGGAAATTTATATAAAAAATTTTTAAACATGGTAAATTATATACTATCCAATTTTTACAATAAAATTAAATCAAGTTTGTTGCTATAATATCCAACTCTCGGCATATACAAACCCATGCAGTAATCGGGTGTATAATTACCCATTAATAGCTACAGGAACAAGAATGATTTAGAGAGTAGGGAATGTTGTCTGTCGAACGAGTACTTACATTGAAGCATATACGCACAGTGGCCACTATATTAGGTACACCCTTCAAATAATGGGTATGGATCCTGTATGCCCCCAGAACAGTTAATCCTTTGTGGCATTAATTTAACAAGGTGCTCAAAACATTCTTCAGAATTTCCAGTTCATGCATAGCATCATGTAGTTAATACATATTCTTGCTGTGAATCTCCCATTGCAGCACATCCCAAAGAGTTGACACACAATTCTGACCCTACCAGTTACATGTTGCAGAAGATACCGCAATTCGTCAGGCTAGGGAACCTTTTCCCCTCGAGGTGAGGGGCTCTTGATCTAGGGAATTGGATCTGTGCTCCAGTTCCCTGAATACCTTCCATCCCTCCCAAAGTCGCTGTATAATCCTACGGGTTTAGCGCTCCCCCATGATTATAATAACAGGCAACCTTTTTTAGATCTTCAGTAAGGCTGTGCACTCTTGCCCATTCCTATTCTTACTTAACCCGTAAACGGTCCAAGCAGATCTACGTCCACGTGTAGCGCTACAAAAGTAAATGTACGTTTTTTACACATTTTCAAGTGTAAAAAACAAAAAGAAGATTGTCTTTTTTACATACTTTCAAATGTTGAAAAAAGGTATAAATACGTTTGGACCGTTTACGGGTTAACAGCTATTGGAACCTGGTGTGGTGGTCTGCTGCTGTAGCCTGTCCACTAAGAGGTTTGATGTGTTCTGATGTTCTGTATACCACTGTTGTAGCATGTGGCTGAGTTAGTCACCGTCATGTCAGCTTGAACCAGTCTGACCTCTCATTTATACTTTTTGCCCATGGAACTGCTGTTGACTGGATATAATTTTTCACATCATTCTATAAACTAGACTTTCAGTATCCCAGATCAACAGTTTGAGATACTTGAACAACCCTCTCTGACACCAACGGTCATTCCATGCTCAGTCATTCGCGTTGCATTTCTTCCCAATTCTGAACCTATGTATGCTCTTAAGCAATGAATTTCATGCCATACGCTTCTGATTAGATATATTTCAATTAATAATCGGGTGCACCTACTAAAGTGGCCACTGAGTAATTGAACAACACTTGGCTAATGGTAAGGAACTTTTTGTAGCAATTATAGATTTGGAAAAGGCACATGGAATTAGAGGTAGGTTACTAAAATTAGTGTATTTATAGATAGGTTAGGGTATGCGGCAGTCCTACCCTCTTGTTTCTTCAGTCTTCTGCCGTACTTATTATTGTTTGCCCTTGCACAAAAACTGCGCAGGCGTTTTGCCAGTCATTATACACCCTTTATGCAGATGATGAACAAATACTCCACCTGCTTTGAGCATACATGTATCCTATCCGTTGTAGCTGCTTCCTCATGCGCTTTCCCTACCTCCACAAAGTGCAAATTCACCGCTTCTCATCATTAATTCAAAATGTTCTCTTCATCTCGGTACCTAAACCTAACATTTCCTTTGGGTCGTAACTTGAGGTTTCTCACTATTCATCTCTAAAACATTTATTTTTTTTAATTATTTGGAAAAATTTGCCAAGACCCATCTTGTTGGCCATTTTCACTCCCTCGGTACTCTTAACCTCTTCGTATACTCTGCCATTCTGTATATATCTATCTTGTATAAAAAAAAATTGATAACCAAACTTTTTTCTCCCTTGCTATCCTCTAACATTACTCCACAAACTTTTCCTGCACACACAAGGACTGCATTTTTAAAATTACTCCATACCTGGATGAAAAGACAAGTACATACATACACTTGGGGCATTTTATTAAGATAGATATGTTTTGGTACTGGAACTTGGGTCACACATTAGCCCAAATCAAAATTAAGTGCTTAATCCACAAGGGTCATACAGCAATGCAGGGCAGGGTGTGTTGTGTAATATGCTTGATCAGACTAGTGAGGGTGGGGAGTATAATAGAGGTAGTAAGAGTGCTAAAGGAAGTGTAGTATCTCTTGCTGTCAAGGCCATCAGTGAGGGAAGATAAAGTAAGGGTGTTGATGGTAATGGCGGAGGTAAATTCTTTGTGCTTGCTGTTAGACATGACAGTCCAGTAGAACATGGCAAAGTGAAATTGAAACCCGACAATGGTACAGGGCGCATCTCCAAGAGCGAAACGTGCCTGTTGCAAAGAGTAGTCACTGAACTATGATTGATAAGGATCCTTAACTAGGCTTTATAGAATGTACATATTTTATGAATTGCCTCAGACCAATTAACTTTAAACACGTCCTAAGTGCATTGTCGGGTCTTCTCTCGATAGTTACTTAGGAATATAATCCTTATTTAATTACTTTCATTTGTAACAGATATGCCTATTGCTCCTCAAAAAAATGTACGTACATCCAGAAATCTGCTCTATCGTTGCCCCTATGTCATAGAAAGGCATAACACTGACAACCTGCAAATGTGAATAGGCGTTGTATAATCCTAAGAGTTTAGCGCTTCCCCGTGATTATAATAATGTGAATGAAACGATGCTTTGGTCCCACTTGGACAATTAATTAGTCACATACACATCTCTAACACTTACATCAGAATAAATATGAATCCTTAGCAGAATGGTATCAAATCTTGTCAAACTTTATCATTGCTGCTGAACTTACAATACGACCTTTGTAGGTTTAGCGCTTCTTTTTATTTTAAAATCTGCAAGTCACACCAACTATCATTTTCTGCCCTAAATACTTAAGGGAGCACTAAACCCATAGGAATTATAGTGCCTCTGAGGGGGTGAAAGGCAATCAGGTAATTGGAACACAGATCAAAAGCCCCTCACCAGCAAATATACAACAATGGGCAGGTGGAACGTTGAAATCAGTTGCTCCTATTGTGCTTAGCATTAATTTAACACTTCCCTCCTTTGCTGCATGACCCTTATGGGTTTAGTGCATAGTTATTATAATTCCCTTACTGACAGCCCCACCTTTAAAGCAGACTCTCTTACATCTGGCCCTGCAGAGCTGTATGAACCTTATTTAGCATTTGGTTTTGATTTTATCATAAAGAAGTGCTGAACCTACTAGGGTCATGTAGGGCAGGGGTATTGGGTACCAAGAAAGGATTAGTATTACATCATGGATTGCAGCTGGGCAGGGGTAGAGAGTAAGAAGAGATTGAGGTAGAAAGGGCTGTTGATTTTAATATACTATAATCAGTTTAGCCCTTGTGGCTTAGCGCTTCTTTTTGATTATAATACTAATATAATCAGTTTAAGAGTTAAACCTGAAAAGGTGATCATACCGTAGAGCCTCTGAAGGTGACACTAATGGCCACAACAGTGCTGCAGCAACAACATATAATAAGCTATATAGAAACAGGATTTTTCCATGATTACAGAGTACAAATAGGCCTATATAGGGGAAATCAATGATCCTATACTATAAATTGATAATTTTATTGATAATCCTTAATCCACCTGTCATCAGTGAAATATGCAAGAATGATTATTAATCATGGAGAAGCACTAAACCCATAGGATTATAGTGTCTGTGGGTGGGATGGAAGGTATTCAGGCAACGAGCACAGATCCAATTCCCTAGATCAAGAGCCCCTCACCAGCATTGAGGAACCTTGGTAGGTAAGAGAGGTAACTTTATTGCGAAACATTCCGCCTACACAATAGGCTTCTTCAGTCCAGTAGAGATGTGAAGACAATGTAATCAGTCCGTCATTCTTGAAGACGTACATTTGAGGTTGTCAGTCCCTCACTCTTGTAGGAAGTACAGCACAGGGCCAGAGAAGTGGCTTATATACTGTAGTCAGGCGAGTGGAAGCAGGATCAGTGAGACCATCCACTAGTGTAAGTAGGTCTTTGGGCAAGTGTTGATTAGCGCTTCCCCCTTGATTATAATAATGGGCAAGTGTTGAAGAATTCCTTGTATCATGATCCCATCTGTCAGACACTGCAACATCATGATATAAAGACCTATTTACACTAGTGGATGGTCTCACTGATCCTGCTTCCACTCGCCTGACTACAGTATATAAGCCACTTCCTACAAAAGTGATGGACTGATTACCTCAAACTCTTTATACCTTCCTGTTTTATATTAGACTGATGAAGCCATTTTGTGGCAAACCGTTTTTTCAATAAAGATTTCCTTTTTATTTAACAAGTTGGCCATCTCCCACCGAGGCAGGGTGACCCAAAAAGAAAGAAAATAAATTCAACAATTTCACATAATCACTTTTTGCAGAGGTGCTCAGAATACAACAGTTTAGAAGTATAAAAATACACAACATATCCCTCCAAACTCCTCCTTTAAAGTGTAGACATTGTACTTCCCATTTCCAGGACTCAAGTCTGGCTATATAAAATAACCAGTTTCCCTTCACTAAATATTACCTTGCTCACACTCCAACAGCTCGTCAGGTCCCAAATACCATTCACTCCTATCTAACACACTTGCTGGAAGTCTCAATTATTCAAGTTGTCTGTTTTCAAAATCATTCATTATGATTTATATACTGTTGGAAGGAGAGAATGTAGTCCCTGAGAGGTCACATCCTTCTCAGATCCAATTCTCACTTAAAAAAGTTGTCCAATGTGTTAGTGAATATGAAAATGGTATATGTAAGGAACAGAATTCTTCTCCAGGCTGAGGGACTGACAACCTCAAATGTATGTCTTCAAGGATGACGGACTGATTACATTGTCTTCACATCTCTACTGGACTGAAGAAGCCTACTGTGTAGGCAGAATGTTTCAGAATTAAGTTGCTTCTCTTACCTACCAATCTGTAATATTGTAAACCATCTTGATATTCAAGATGGAACCTTCTTCAAGGGGATGCAAGAATGATCTCTTATAATAAGAGCGCTAAACCACAAAGATAATGATCTCAAGCTTGAAGCACTAAGACTGACAGTACACAAACAAGGTAATATTCATCTTTACTTCATTAGAGGCACTAAATACTCAAGAGCTGAATGGGACTCGATTGAATCTCTTACAACTCAGGTTCCTTCTTATGAAGTTGCTGTATAGTCCTTGTGGCTTAGCACTTCTTTTTGATTATAATAATAATTCTTATGAAGTTTCTCAAGATTGAAGCTAATTAAGTTCTATAATGATTCAGTCTAGAATCTCAACTTAATAATGTTATCCATAGTAATGGATCAGTTGTCAGCCTTGATATTGAAATCAGGAAATGTTAGATTTGAGAAGTTCCTGGTATTCGAGGTTAAATCAGAACTAGTGCCTTAATTTCAATTTTTTCTTTGTTATAGATGTAGGATCTGTTGCATGTACTCAATAATATTTGAATTTTCCTCAATTAATAAAGTAGAATATTCTCCTGTTCATTATTATTATTATAATCAAAAAGAAGCGCTAATTATTATTATTATTATTATAATCAAAAAGAAGCGCTAAGCCACAAGGACTATACAGCATTCTCCTGTTCAGTTTGTCTCTTAAATGTTCTCATTGGTAAATATAAGTCGCTGGCCTCTCAAGGTTCATTGATGCTGGTGAGGGGCTCTTGATCTAGGGAATTGGATCTGTGCTCCAATTCCCTGAATACCTTCCACAGGCACTATAATCCTACAGGTTTAGTGCTTGCCCCTTCAACAAGGTTTGGCACCACCAAACCACTTTGAAAGTTAGTTTGATAAAAATCTTACCTATTTTTCGAGGTTTCTTAAGAGGTAAATTTGTCAATTAATCAAAAAGGTTATACATTATTAATATTACAATCAAGGGGAAGCGCTAAACCCAGAGGATTATACAGCGCCTGGGGGGGGGGGATGTGGAAGGCATTCAGGCTTAATTCAGGGAACTGGAGCACAGATCCAATTCCCTAAATCAAGAGCCCCTCACCAACATCAAGGAACCTTCCCTGAGGGGTAAAGGTCATACAACACAGGGAAGGATGCAAGGGTATTGGGTTACTAAATTGATTAGTACATTATGTCAATTATAATGGGGAAGCACTAAACCCATAAGATTATACAGCACCTGTAGGGGATGATGGAAGGTATTCAGGGAACTGGAACACAGATCCAATTCCCTGGATCAAAGAACCTTCCTTGAGAGGAAATTCCAGTCAGTTCACAATCCCTGCACCAAATTTTATTCATATCCACAAAAAGTTTTTATTTTGGCTCTTAATCCTGTAGGAACATTTCTGACCCCAGTTCCTTGGATCAAGAGCCCTCACTGGCTTCAAGGAAGTGTAAAACACTAAAAGAACTTTTTATATTTTATTTTGAAATACTACAATACTTACCTACAAAAAAATTAAACAGAAGTCTGGTTTTCCTCTATAAAAAAAATTAACATTAAGACTTCACATATTAAGAATGAAAAAAAAAAAACAGACAGACTCTCCACCAGCTGTACCTAACAAAGCCATGGAAACATCTCATTATTTAATCAAAAAGAAGCGCTAAACCACAAGGGTTAAACATCAGAAGTTCACTGACAAATATCTATAACTCAACCTCAACACAAGAAATACTCAAATATAAATTTTTTGATAATACTGATTTACATGGTACTGTACATATGAAACTTTAAATCAAGCCCCCCCCCCAAAAAAAAAAAAAAAAAAAATAAACTTTGTTTAAAACTACTGCCGAGAAAAAAATGTTCTGACTGTAAAAAGACATCCAGATAATAACAGCCCATAAAAAAATGTTTCCATGGAGTTGGCAAAAGTCATCTTCAATGAAGTAGCAACAGATTTCCCTTCCTCAACCCACTTTGGGCAGTTATCTATCCAAAAGTTTATAAAATGTACAAATTTAAGAAATGTACCCTATGTTCTCCCCCCCATTTCGAGTGCCTAAGCACCAACCTGTACAACTGCGACATTCACATTGAGACAGCAATAGAACTCATGTCAAAATATATACTAGTGTTGTCTGACATGCCTTGGTGTACAAGAGGAAAAAAAAAACGAGGAGACATGCAAGGCATGAGGTAGGAGAAGATAAAGAGTGGGAGAGGAATTTCCAATATTGTGTTAATGCATCAACTAGTTCCACCATCTTCCATTCACACAATTTCATCAACAAGCACTAGTTAAAATAAAAGGCAAAAACCCTATTTTGAGGAATTAGATTATTATAATCAAAAAGAAGCGCTAAGCCACAAGGGCTATACAGCGCTGTTAAGGAATTAGAATTTATAAGATACCTCACAACTGATGGAAATGCTCTAAATATTACACAGCCCAAGAGTTCAGAACACAGAGTAAAAGATTGACATTAAGTAACCATTTGCAAATTACAACTGTTAATCCCTAACAAAATTTTTTTTAAAAGCTTAAATAATATTCCCAGTTGAGATAATCACATGCAGATGCAGTTTGAAACAACCCATACACATTATAAGAGCAATTCACACAGCCAATCCATGATAGCCTTTCCACGAGAAACCGAAGTCTCAAAATTAAAATTAGAGATCACGGTGGTGATGACGTTCTGGAAAAGAAACCATACATTAGGCCTAACTAATTGATATATATTCTATATTTATATATATACAGTATACATATAAATATAAATACATGTATTATTCTCCAGGCTTCATTTACCTAGTTATCTGTATGTGTCTACTTTATATTTCTTACCTCTATATTTATAGCTATTTTGCAGGCTGCATTTTGTTGCTCATGTCTGGCTAGCTTCATAAATGTCAAAAGATATCAACTGTTCTTGTACATCACCTATATAAATCAATTCTAAGAAACTAGCAAAAATAATTAAGTGTGCAATACAAAAATCTATAATTTTGATATTGAGCTAGTTGCCAGATATCAACGTATTCCACTACCGTGTACAAATTATTATAATAAAGAAGCGCTAAACCACAAGGGCTACCGTGTACAAAGATCATGCTAATGAATAGAACTTCGGCTCTTTATGAATTGGGGGCCTAACAGCTCACTAAGCACCTAACCAGCACAGTCATTTACCTCTGGCATCAAGGACTTTTTTTTTTTATCCTGTATACCTCAATTCTCAATGATGCCAACTTGCAAACCAGTTACCGGATAGTGCTTATCAACACGCAAGAAACTCCCTTCAGAGTCCTTACATTTTTTAGCTTGTCATCCATAGCACCCTTTGACATACATTTAGGGTGAGGAAGCCCCTTCGAAGTATTACATGACGAATAAGTGACCAGGGCTGAAGTAAGATTCCCATTTGTTCCTTAATGTTACTGTGCCTGGACAAACATTAGTTCAGTTTCCATTATGCAAAGACAAAAGCTTCGCCCAGTTCGTATCTGATCTATTAGCAGCATACTATTTCCCTCAGAAATTGTGTACCATACCATAACATGGTGGCCATGGGAGGTTCAAGCCCAGGTCAGTGTATTTCTGGGATATTTGTCCTATCCCCCACGTGTGGACTGTCACTACGCATGGTTGCTTCTTGGCATTAGATTCCTTGTGATATGAAGCAGAAAGTTGAGGCCTTGTTCACAGTATAAAAAAAATTCTCTGCAATCTCGCAGGCAGATGACAGCAGTCAAAACCACCTACGACTTGCCACTAGAGGCCTCTAGGCATAAGTGAGCACTGGCACAGATCAGAGGTACAAAAGGCTAAAGCAGAGTGTATGTATTAGTGTACAATAGTCTACTGGGTTAAGAAGTGTCTGTGTGTTTTGGTTAGGTACTTAGCTGACCACTAGGCTGATATAAAAATGTCTTTTTCATCCTTCAAATAACATTACTAGCGAAGTCGATAATTTTGTCAGCTTAAAAAAAGGTAGGCACAAGCTAGATAAGTGTGCAGTGTTTGATACTTCTGGGAGCCTGCATGTAGCCACCAAGCTAATTTCTAGTGATTCTTGTGGGAGCCTGCATGTAGCCATCTGCTGCCCAACCCTCTCCAGCCCACCCGCCCACCCTCCCTTTCACCCACCACCCTCAGCGTTGCAAGGGTCGCCACAGCTGCAGCGAGTCACCATTGTCCGGTGACCGCACGCAGCTGTCAGTCGCCTCCTCAGCATCACAGGGCACCACAGTGTCAACAGTCAGGAGGAAAAAAGGATAACATTAGTTACTACACTCCTTGCCAACTTCTCATATATGAAAACAAAATAAAAGTTAACGAAAGCTTTAGAACAGCCTTAATGTGTTTTCAGTTGGATTGAGAGTTCAACCTAATAATCATTACTCCCCGTGGAGCTAAGGCCTAGGAGAAGAGGATTTTTATCAACTGGATTTAGGGGTAGGGATAATATTGAAATGTAAGTGGGCTGTTGGTTGTGATGGGGCAGTGGTTGTTAAAGAAACCGAGGTAAGAGGAAATGTAGGATGGGAATGTGTCAAGCAGTGGATGGTGCGGAATAAGGAGCAATGAGAGAGCAAGCAGGTGATAGGGGAGGAGTGGTCTGGTGCCCTGCGAGCCAGTACTGCGCCTTGCGGCCCCCCCCGTCGGCTGCATGCCTGACTGGCTCTGCCTCGGCTCCCGCCATAACACCGCACTACAGCAACCCGCCATACTCCACAGCAACACAACAGCAACAACTGCCACGCCCTGTGCGCGTAGAAATATACATCAGCACATGGCTACTACAAGGGTAAATACACACAATACTCCATACTCTTACCAGCCTTTGGCATGTGGAATAGGAAAGTCCTGTCTGTGACATTCATGTCAATTTTATTTCCTAAGCATACAAAGTTAATGCACATGGCTAAGTGTAATCTGACAAGACCCATGTCTGAGCTTCAAGAGACAATTCTGGTGGTGTGATATTTCATACAAATAATAAACATATTAAAACATTTTTAGGTTTAACCTAACCTGCATCTGAACAAGACTGCATCCTAACTTGGCTCATGGTGGAACCAGCCATGGCATTAATAAAAAAAAAATTCTAACTTTTAATTATTACCACAGCATGTCAATTATATTTGAAAAACCCCATAAAAAATAATGAGAATAGATAAAAATAGTTAACTGAATTATCAGTCATGGAAATTGAACTACAATTGGGTGATCCCAAACATTTGAGAAAAATGTTCACAACTAATGAGCATGATCCAAGCAGGCAGACCACCTGTCAATTGGAGGATATAAACATTCCATACATAAGCCCAAAGGGGTGTGCAGAAATAAAAAAAAAAACCCTCAAAATGTTTCTTAACCTTATGAGTGGACAGAGAGAGAGAGAAACAGACTAAGAAATAATAACTATAAAACATGGGAGTAACCATCAGCCTTGACAAATAAACTAATTAGCTTAAGATGACAGGGATCCAGTACACAGTAAGCACGGAAATGAACAAGTACCTGCCCAGCATGCCAGTACTGCAAATATCTGGACAGGAATTGAGAGGAATCAGCATTTCCAGTGCAGCTTGACCACTGTGGCCACTGCTTTCTTTGCTCAACCAGTCTTCACTCCATAGACCTGAAAATATAACCAACATTTATATCACTGACACACTTTTACAAAAATTAAGAGAATGAGAGAGAGGGGGTCAATACAAAATGACTAGTGGCATATTATGAACATAGTGACCCTATGAAATGCCTGTACTCTTAAAGAAGGGGTAACGTTGTTGCAGTTAAATGTTATTTAACCCTTAAACTGTCCAAACGTAGATCTACATTTTGTTTACATACTTTATGGAGAAAATCAAGGTCAGAGCACTATGAATGCAAACGTAGATCTACGTTTGGACAGTTTAAGGGTTAACGGGCACATTAGTTCCCCTGTTTTCTAATATGTTATTTCCCCCCTATAATCTACCTTGTCCATAATTAGTATCTCATTTGCTTTGCTTTCGTAAAGTGAAGTCTAGAATCTTTCCTCAATTCATGGTATAACTTAAATCTCTGAGGACAGTTGGGTTACACAGGTCTGAGCTTTGCAAAGACCTCCACACCACAGTTGTCCTTAAAGATTTAAGTTCTATACTAGACTTCACCTTATGAAAGCAGACAAAGCAAATGTGATACTAATTATGGACTAGGTAGATTATAGGAGAAAAATAAACACATGGGACGGGGAAACTTGTGCCTCTTAAGAGAGAGGGTAATACATATTTTTTTTTTTTAAACACTGCTTGTCCCACTTAGGTAAGCACCTGTATTAAATGCCTCATTCATTTGTTTGATGGCCAGAAGTGTGCTAACATCAGTTACCCCTTAAACTGTCCAAATGTAGATCTACGTTGTCAAAACTGTTGCTGTGACCTAATTACCTACTCGGATATTAAAGAATATGAAAATTATACCTCATTCTGTTAATGGTTCCAAACCTCAGTCTGGGCTCAGACCAGGTCTCCTAAATTTAAACTGGGAATACTGCAGGACTTAAAAGACTATTAAGAAACACAAGAAAATGTAAATTTTATTTATTTATTATCACACTGGCCGATTCCCACCAAGGCAGGGTGGCCCGAAAAAGAAAAACTTTCACCATCATTCACTCCATCACTGTCTTGCCAGAAGGGTGCTTTACACTACAGTTTTTAAACTGCAACATTAACACCCCTCCTTCAAAGAAGAAAAAAATGTAAATATATACCAAAAATAAGTAATGAGTGATATTTACACAGCTTTTCTTGCCTTCATCTGGGCTCTCGTGAGTACATCAGATACAGGTGACATTATGGATGCACTTCACTGACTAATTTTATAAAATTCCATTGATAAAAAAATCTCAAGAGGTTCTTTTGAAAGTTGCATGCAAAATCAACTGTGAATGTGCACTTTATTATATACCCAATCACCTCGTGAAAAATTCTATGAATGATGTAAGTTATTTTTAAAAGTATTTTGCAGCGCTGTATGGCCCTTGTGGTTTAGTGCTTCTTTTTTATTATAATAATTAAAAGATTATATATTTGTTACTTATAGGTAGTAGGTTGGTAGACAGCAACCGCCCAGGGAGGTACTACCGTCCTGCCAAGTGAGTGTAAAACGAAAGCCTGTAATTGTTTTACATGATGGTAGGATTGCTGGTGTCCTTTTTTCTGTCTCATGAACATGCAAGATTTCAGGTACGTCTTGCTACTTCTACTTACACTTAGGTCACACTACACATACATGTACAAGCATATAGTATATACACACCCCTCTGGGTTTTCTTCTATTTTCTTTCTAGTTCTTATTCTTGTTTATTTCCTCTTATCTCCATGGGGAAGTGGAACAGAATTCTTCCTCCGTAAGCCATGCGAGTTGTAAGAGGCGACTAAAATGCCGGGAGCAAGGGGCTAGTAACCTCTTCTCCTGTATACCTGGAGTTTACCTGGAGAGTTCCGGGGGTCAACGCCCCCGCGGCCCGGTCTGAGACCAGGCCTCCTGGTGGATCAGAGCCTGATCAACCAGGCTGTTGCTGCTGGCTGCACGCAAACCAACATACGAGCCACAGCCCGGCTGATCCGGAACTGACTTTAGGTGCTTGTCCAGTGCCAGCTTGAAGACTGCCAGGGGTCTGTTGGTAATCCCCCTTATGTGTGCTGGGAGGCAGTTGAACAGTCTCGGGCCCCTGACACTTATTGTATGGTCTCTTAACGTGCTAGTGACACCCCTGCTTTTCATTGGGGGGATGGTGCATCGTCTGCCAAGTCTTTTGCTTTCGTAGTGGGTGATTTTCGTGTGCAAGTTCGGTACTAGTCCCTCTAGGATTTTCCAGGTGTATATAATCATGTATCTCTCCCTCCTGCGTTCCAGGGAATACAGGTTTAGGAACCTCAAGCGCTCCCAATAATTGAGGTGTTTTATCTCCGTTATGCGCGCCGTGAAAGTTCTCTGTACATTTTCTAGGTCGGCAATTTCACCTGCCTTGAAAGGTGCTGTTAGTGTGCAGCAATATTCCAGCCTAGATAGAACAAGTGACCTGAAGAGTGTCATCATGGGCTTGGCCTCCCTAGTTTTGAAGGTTCTCATTATCCATCCTGTCATTTTTCTAGCAGATGCGATTGATACAATGTTATGGTCCTTGAAGGTGAGATCCTCCGACATGATCACTCCCAGGTCTTTGACGTTGGTGTTTCGCTCTATTTTGTGGCCAGAATTTGTTTTGTACTCTGATGAAGATTTAATTTCCTCATGTTTACCATATCTGAGTAATTGAAATTTCTCATCGTTGAACTTCATATTGTTTTCTGCAGCCCACTGAAAGATTTGGTTGATGTCTGCCTGGAGCTTTGCAGTGTCTGCAATGGAAGACACTGTCATGCAGATTCGGGTGTCATCTGCAAAGGAAGACACGGTGCTGTGGCTGACATGTCTTCCTTTGCAGATGACACCCGAATCTGCATGACAGTGTCTTCCATTGCAGACACTGCAAAGCTCCAGGCAGACATCAACCAAATCTTTCAGTGGGCTGCAGAAAACAATATGAAGTTCAACGATGAGAAATTTCAATTACTCAGATATGGTAAACATGAGGAAATTAATATTACTAAATGTAAAAGGAGAAACTTTCGTTTTTCCTTTTGGGCCACCCCGCCTCGGTGGGATACGGCCGGTGTGTTGAAAGAAAGAAAGATATTTGTTACTCAACAGCATGCATGATTACACTCCATTATTTGCTACATAAATTTCCTAGCCTTACAGCCTGACCTTGAACCAGTCTCGTCTAACCTTATCCTTACTTTGAATTATCTAAGTCACCAAGGACGTACAGAGTATACGTCCTGCTTTCCCCTCGCTTACTAATACATGTAACTGGTGTCATTTAATATGCAATAGTACCTATTATATTACGCTTTACTAAAGATATATTTTCATTATTCTGCTCCCATTACCTATTTCCAATTACATCAATATCATAGTGCTGCTATCTTCGATAATCTCTTCTCAAATTTGATATCATCCCAACAGAATCAATTACGAATTTGTGCCACAGTCCAAACCACATCCATAATTTATTTTATGTCAGATTAAAGCATACATAAGAACTGACTACAATGGAACTCACCTTGTTCATGCCTTGAGGCTACCACTGCCCCCCCCCCCTCTAAGGTAGGTCCATTTTTCCTCACATTTCTATTCTTCCATTAATTTAAAGTGACAAGAAGGCAAGTACAAATGGAATGTGCAACTGAAGGAAATTCACTATCCCAAATAACCCTCATATGGGAGAGCTTATGACGTCAATGGAACTTGGTTCAAGTCGAATCGAAACATTGTCATAAGCTTCTCTCTCCTATCATGACTTGAAATCGTAATGACACGATGGCAAAGAAACCATACCACGGGCGGGGACAGAACCCGCAGTCAAAGAGTTGTAAAACTCTAGACCAATGCGATAGCCTGTGGCATGGTTTCTCTCTCCCGTGTGCAGGTTGTGTGTGTAATGCTCCAGTCAGTGCCTTTTTTTTTGTTTTTGTTTTTGTTTTGTTTTCACATTACCCCTGTCAGTACTCTAATTTAAATGAAGGGTAATACTCATGAGAAGCTTGCCAATCAACACAAACAAGGTATGGAACAGTCAAACCCGCCACCCTCAAAAATATATCAATATCAGTGAGTTTATTACCTTGAGCGTGACCTGGACCTAGACTTGCTGCGTGACTTTGACCTAGATCTCGACTTTGAACGTGAGCGAGATCGCGAGCGTGACTTGGAGCGCGAATGAGAGCGCTTCAATTGCTGTTCGTCTTCCATGGCTGCTGCCTCATCCATTCCATTTTCCTTATCCTGTTTCTCGGGCGATTTTGATTGACGTTCATCTGGGGTGCGGGAGCGACTCTTGCTTCCAGAACGTGACCTCGAATGTGATCGTGAGCGACTGCGGCTACCAGATCTGGTGAATAGGTATAATGAACTTCAAAGTCACAAAGAACTCTGACAACAAAGATTTTTACAATAATTAACAAGCATTTCCTGCCAATTCTAGTGAATAGTCATAATCTAAGCCATAAAGCACTAACAAAGGTTCTTACAAAAGTCAACAAACCCTTTAAGTTGCCACGACTCATAGTTACCCTCTTACCTAGACCTAGAATGGCGCCTGCGAGAACGGGAGCGAGATCTGGACCTGGACCGTGAAGACCTTCTCCTCCTCCGGGACCGTGATCGAGAGCGAGACCTGGACCTTGACCTGGAATTGTCCCTGAATGCGAAATTTTCAGGGCAAAAGTGTGTGTTTAGTAATGAGCAATGACAATGTTCATTAGTAAAAATGCATCATAATATAAAGTACCTAATGCAACTACGCATACATACAATATACCTACCATCTGAGCCGAATAAACTGAGCAAATGGAAAACGGAAATAAATCTTTGTAATTACTGTATGATGTAATGAAAATTGGCGAATAAAAGGGTTCACGAAGATAAAATGTTGAGTGTCGGAAACAGACCTATGAGGCAAGACTCGCTGGAAGATAATTATCTTAAACTTCAAGATAGCTTTGATATGCTGCACATGGACAAGATATGACCAAAAGAAAAAAAAAAAAACTGTGCTAGTTAGGTCAAAACTGAAATAGGCAGGGTAGGAACGATGTCCAAAAATGTACGCAAAATAGAAAAAGCAAAGATGAGCGACAGGATTATTAGTTAAAAAAATAGGATGGAGGAGGGATAAGAGAGGATGTCATACTGAAAGGCTTAAAAAAAAAAATTTTCTGAAGATATAATAACCACACGTAATGCCATAAAAGAAACCAAAACGAAGTTTTCATAACTAGTAGGAAGGAACCAGTGTTGCTGGTAATAGAATGGAATACAGGAAGAGATGGGGTACAACCAATGAAAATGTTGAAAAAATAATACAAGGCTAAATACAGTGGACCCCCGACTAACGATATTATTTCAAACCAGAAGTCTGTTCGGGTGCCATTATAGACCAAATTTGTTCCCATAAGGAATATTGTGAATTAGATTAGTCCGTTTCAGACCCCCAAAAATGCACTTACAAAAGCACTTACAAAAATACACTTACATAATTGGTCGAGTTGGGAGCTGATCGTCAGTCGGGGGTCCACTGTACTTACAGTGGGACACCAAAAGCATCGTGTTCCTATAGTTACAAGCAGATAATTATTAAATACCCGTGAATATTATATGTACAGTGGACCCCCGCTTAACGATCACCTCCCAATGCGACCAATTATGTAAGTGTATTTATGTAAGTGCATTTGTATGTGTATGTTTGGGGGTCTGAAATGGACTAATCTACTTCACAATATTCCTTATGGGAACAAATTTGTTCAGTACTGGCACCTGAACATACTTCTGGAATGAAATAATATCATTAACCGGGGGTCAACTGTACGCATTTCAATCACCAAGACTGGCATGTACCTCTATTTAATGAGGTATAAAAGTTCCTTTTAGTCAGGAAGCACTTTACTGTGAGAGTAAACAGCGGAGAGGGCGGGAGTGTGCGGCAAGTTTTGCTACCGCTCAGCAGCAGTTATTAACACAAATGCCAGTTAACAGTCAAGTCTGTAAACTATTTCGAACAACTTAACATTTTTCCCCTATCAATGGCATTTAATTTTTTTTTTTTTTGGGGGGGGGGGGGGCCTGGTCAATCAAGAATGGCATATAGGTTATACTTTGGTGGAAAAGTCGAGAGTATACTGTATTTCTTAACGTTCCTGTAGCTGATCTGTCTTTAGCTTCAAACCGTTACTCCAGGTCCCTTAATTCAGTCTATCCATATTTAGCCCAAATCAGCAAAATGTGTGTCCTCAACTCCCCACCCCCAGAGTACAATCCACTTAATTCCAGAGCCAGTTTAGATGCAAATGAGGTTCTATACTAGTTCAGGGCTTGTCACAGACGAGTCTCAGACCAAACCTCAAACCAGAAAGGAAATATTCCAGGATAAGAGCTACAGCAATAGGAAACAGAAAACGTGTGTAAAAATAATGCCAAATGACTTTATAGAAAATAACGTACAAACTTTTGTAATGCCTCAGTAATCAACCACATAATTTTGGTAGGTCATTTAAAAAATTTAACGAGCTTCAAGGTGGTACAGCAAGTCAGTAGGCTTTCTCGGGAGCCAAATCAGCTTGAGTATGACTGCATAATCGGCCAAATATCCCTTTATTCTCAATGAAAATATGTAAGGTAAAAGTGACATGCCAATATAAGTGATGTTTATGATATTTGAAAAATGGCATAAAAATTATAAAGCAAGTTTTTGGTATGGAAAACAATTTTTGCTCATCAGAGAGTTGGTTGGTTTTCTAAGCACCTCGTATGATTCTGAAGACTTCTAATGATAGCTAACTTCCATGTCTTGTGTCATTCACACACCTAGCAAGCATGTCATGCATCCACTTTCACAAAAGCTGCAATTGCTTTAATTGGGCACCCTTGGTATTAAATTTAAAGACAAGGGTGTAACACACTTAAACCACTTTCACACAAAAATCCGACTTACGAGTACCGTCGGCGGCGTCTTCGGTGTGGAGGGGTCTCTGGTCTTCCATATCGTGCCATCTGTACTCGGAGCTCTCTACCGTCTAGCCTTCGTCCATCCATGGCCTCCATCGCATCTTCAGCGTCTCGACGATCATAGTACCTGGAAATTGTTCTTTTTTAAGTACATCCTCTAATTTAAGACATTAGTAGAGGCTAGTGGGATTCAGCAAGGCACATTAAAATATAAGTGTAATAGGCAAGCACACCTGACCACACTTATCTAACACGCCCCCCCCCCCCCACCATTCCCCTTAAAGTTGCAAACTCGTGCTAGCTGTTAATAAGTTTATTCCTGGTTTAGTGCATAATTTTATTTTTATTATTAATCTGTCGTTTGTTGCAAAGGAATACGATTTATCCACTATTTCTCTATTTCTTAAAGCTAATACTGTACGTCCTATAATTTGAAGTCAAGGTCATTACTGCATGGAACTACTCTTTAAATTGAGAAATCAGACTTTTGCCGTCATCATGAGTGCTACTCCAGCAACCAACACCAGTGACACCTTTGGTAGTCACTGTGAGCCCTGTGTAGGCAAGAAACTTAACAGAAATGCCTTGACAAGACAACAAAATTAATTTATGTTTTGTTTAAGCAAACCAGCCATCAGCAAATATCCCCATCCATCCTTCAGGCACTACCTCCCACACCCAGGACAGTCCTGGAGCCAGTGCCATCCTTCAGGCACTACCTCCCACCCCCAGGACAGTCCTGGAGGCAGTGCCATCCTTCAGGCACTACCTCCCACACCCAGGACAGTCCTGGAGGCAGTGCCATCCTTCAGGCACTACCTCCCACACCCAGGACAGTCCTGGAGGCAGTGCCATCCTTCAGGCACTACCTCCCACCCCCAGGACAGTCCTGGAGGCAGTGCCATCCTTCAGGCACTACCTCCCACCCCCAGGACAGTCCTGGAGGCAGTGCCATCCTTCAGGCACTACCTCCCACCCCCAGGACAGTCCTGGAGGCAGTACCATCCTTCAGGCACTACCTCCCACCCCCAGGACAGTCCTGGAGGCAGTGCCATCCTTCAGGCACTACCTCCCACCCCCAGGACAGTCCTGGAGGCAGTGCCATCCTTCAGGCACTACCTCCCACCCCCAGGACAGTCCTGGAGGCAGTGCCATCCTTCAGGCACTACCTCCCACCTCCAGGACAGTCCTGGAGGCAGTGCCATCCTTCAGGCACTACCTCCCACACCCAGGACAGTCCTGGAGGCAGTGCCATCCTTCAGGCACTACCTCCCACCCCCAGGACAGTCCTAGAGGCAGTGCCATCCTTCAGGCACTACCTCCCACCCCCAGGACAGTCCTAGAGGCAGTGCCATCCTTCAGGCACTACCTCCCACCCCCAGGACAGTCCTAGAGGCAGTGCCATCCTTCAGGCACTACCTCCCACCCCCAGGACAGTCCTGGAGGCAGTGCCATCCTTCAGGCACTACCTCCCACCCCCAGGACAGTCCTGGAGGCAGCGCCATCCTTCAGGCACTACCTCCCACCCCCAGGACAGTCCTAGAGGCAGTGCCATCCTTCAGGCACTACCTCCCACCCCCAGGACAGTCCTGGAGGCAGTGCCATCCTTCAGGCACTACCTCCCACCCCCAGGACAGTCCTGGAGGCAGCGCCATCCTTCAGGCACTACCTCCCACCCCCCAGGACAGTCCTGGAGGCAGTGCCATTCTTCAGGCACTACCTCCCACCCCCAGGACAGTCCTGGAGGCAGTGCCATCCTTCAGGCACTACCTCCCACCCCCAGGACAGTCCTGGAGGCAGTGATGTGTCGAGGGCATTGTGTGGTGTGAATATTTATGCAGCTTGGAGATTAGCTATGCATGCGAACGTAGATCTACGTTTTGACAGTTTAACCCGTAAACGGTCCAAATGTATATACGTTCACTACCGCACTGCCCCAACTTTGAGAAAAAAAAAAACATTGCCCTGGTGGGCCACCCTGCCCTGGTGGACCACCCTGCCCTGGTGGACCACCCTGCCCTGGTGGACCACCCTGCCCTGGTGGACCACCCTGCCCTGGTGGACCACCCTGCCCTGGTGAACCACCCTGCCCTGGTGAACCACCCTGCCCTGGTGTACCACCCTGCCCTGGTGGACCACCCTGCCCTGGTGGACCACCCTGCCCTGGTGAACCACCCTGCCCTGGTGGACCACCCTGCCCTGGTGGACCACCCTGCCCTGGTGGACCACCCTGCCCTGGTGAACCACCCTGCCCTGGTGAACCACCCTGCCCTGGTGGACCACCCTGCCCTGGTGAACCACCCTGCCCTGGTGGACCACCCTGCCCTGGTGGACCACCCTGCCCTGGTGGACCACCCTGCCCTGGTGGACCACCCTGCCCTGGTGAACCACCCTGCCCTGGTGGACCACCCTGCCCTGGTGAACCACCCTGCCCTGGTGGACCACCCTGCCCTGGTGGACCACCCTGCCCTGGTGAACCACCCTGCCCTGGTGGACCACCCTGCCCTGGTGGACCACCCTGCCCTGGTGAACCACCCTGCCCTGGTGGACCACCCTGCCCTGGTGGACCACCCTGCCCTGGTGGACCACCCTGCCCTGGTGAACCACCCTGCCCTGGTGGACCACCCTGCCCTGGTGGACCACCCTGCCCTGGTGAACCACCCTGCCCTGGTGGACCACCCTGCCCTGGTGGACCACCCTGCCCTGGTGAACCACCCTGCCCTGGTGGACCACCCTGCCCTGGTGGACCACCCTGCCCTGGTGAACCACCCTGCCCTGGTGAACCACCCTGCCCTGGTGGACCACCCTGCCCTGGTGAACCACCCTGCCCTGGTGGACCACCCTGCCCTGGTGAACCACCCTGCCCTGGTGAACCACCCTGCCCTGGTGAACCACCCTGCCCTGGTGAACCACCCTGCCCTGGTGAACCACCCTGCCCTGGTGAACCACCCTGCCCTGGTGGACCACCCTGCCCTGGTGGACCACCCTGCCCTGGTGAACCACCCTGCCCTGGTGGACCACCCTGCCCTGGTGGACCACCCTGCCCTGGTGAACCACCCTGCCCTGGTGGACCACCCTGCCCTGGTGGACCACCCTGCCCTGGTGAACCACCCTGCCCTGGTGAACCACCCTGCCCTGGTGGACCACCCTGCCCTGGTGGACCACCCTGCCCTGGTGGACCACCCTGCCCTGGTGAACCACCCTGCCCTGGTGAACCACCCTGCCCTGGTGAACCACCCTGCCCTGGTGAACCACCCTGCCCTGGTGAACCACCCTGCCCTGGTGGACCACCCTGCCCTGGTGGACCACCCTGCCCTGGTGGACCACCCTGCCCTGGTGGACCACCCTGCCCTGGTGAACCACCCTGTCCTGGTGAACCACCCTGTCCTGGTGACCCTGCCCTGGTGGACCACCCTGCCCTGGTGGACCACCCTGCCCTGGTGGACCACCCTGCCCTGGTGGACCACCCTGCCCTGGTGGACCACCCTGCCCTGGTGAACCACCCTGCCCTGGTGGACCACCCTGCCCTGGTGGACCACCCTGCCCTGGTGGACCACCCTGCCCTGGTGAACCACCCTGCCCTGGTGAACCACCCTGCCCTGGTGGACCACCCTGCCCTGGTGAACCACCCTGCCCTGGTGGACCACCCTGCCCTGGTGAACCACCCTGCCCTGGTGGACCACCCTGCCCTGGTGAACCACCCTGCCCTGGTGGACCACCCTGCCCTGGTGAACCACCCTGCCCTGGTGAACCACCCTGCCCTGGTGAACCACCCTGCCCTGGTGGACCACCCTGCCCTGGTGAACCACCCTGCCCTGGTGAACCACCCTGCCCTGGTGAACCACCCTGCCCTGGTGGACCACCCTGCCCTGGTGAACCACCCTGCCCTGGTGGACCACCCTGCCCTGGTGAACCACCCTGCCCTGGTGAACCACCCTGCCCTGGTGGACCACCCTGCCCTGGTGAACCACCCTGCCCTGGTGGACCACCCTGCCCTGGGTAAAGGTGGTTTTGTGTGCGAGAGGCTTGGACTTCCAGCTAGTGACTGAGTATATCAGAGAGGAGTGAGTGGAGACAAGTTGGTTTTATGAGTCGACGTGCTGTTGGAGTGTGAACATGGTAACATTTATGAAGTGATTCAGGGAAACCAGTTAGCCAGACTCGAGTCCTGGAGGTGGGAAATATACTGCCAGTATTCTGAAGGAGACGTTTATATATTTAGTGTTTGTGTTAAGTGATGGTCAATATTATATTATACATCATATAGGACAAAATTAAAGAAAATTATATTATACATATATATAACTACATACACATACATATATATATATATATATATATATATATATATATATATATATATATATATATATATATATATATATATATATATATATCTAAATATATATATACAGATAGAAAATATATATATTATACATACACATACATATACACATATATATACATATATATATATAAATATATATATATATATATACATATATATATATAAATATATATATATATATATACATATATATATAAATATATATAATATATATATATACATATATATACATATATACATAAATATATACATATATATATATACATACATCTAGCCAAACTAAACCTATTATTATAATCAAAAAGAAGCGCTAAACCCACAAGGGTGATCCAAATAAAGAAACACTGGAGAATTTACATAAATTAAGCAAATAAAATTAAATACGATAAAATTTAATTAGTCATTTTCACATATTGGAAAAAAAATTAAGACAAATATGGGTATTAAAGGGGATTCCTTAGTAATTATAGATATTTTATAATTTTAATGGAAAAGATTAATAAATAAGAGATATTTAGAGGACATTGTCGGTAATATTAAAAAAAAAATGGTCCGCCATTATTATATTAAGTTTTAGATAAAATAATGGTATTAGTTATCCTGGATGACGTACCTGACGAAGGCGAAGCCTCTGCTCTCCCTGGAGAACCTGTCTCTGGGGATATATACATCTCCTATCTCGCCATATTTCTCGAAGGATCTTCTGAGGTCCTCCGGCGTCGTCCTGTACGTCAGATTATCCACCTTCAGGGACGTCATCCCCTTGATATCCGGGGGTCCCCGGCCGTAACTCATGGTCAGCGGCGGCGGGGGTCGTCCCTCCCCAAACAGCCTCCTGTTTAACGTCTCACAAGGTGGAAAATAATGTGAGATGTGAGGTGATGGCGGCTGTCTTCCCCTGGCCAGCTATCTGCTTCACCACTAGCTATAAGTGACGTGATCACGCTACCTGACTCACTCTAAACAAGTGAACGTCAACCAATCCTTTATAATCACCTAAATATGTGGTTAATATCGTGTTGGGACGGGAGATAGAGCTTGTGGGAGTGAGAATTAACTGAATAACTTATATATTTAGGTAATATTAGCAGTAGAAGGTATGGGAAGTAGTGGTTGTGACACGAGAATGGAGTCTTGCGATGCTTATACTAAGTCGGATATAAACCATTTTTAATACTTCAAGACTCTAAATAACCTCTTCACCACCACTCAAAAATATTTTAATCCCTTTAATAGCCATTACAGCTATTTTCTCGAGAAACATTTACTGGCATACAAACCCTAAAAACAATGCAAACACATTCAGGAACACATCTAAATGCTAAGAATAGGTTCTAATGCTCCTCGCGGCATCTATAACAAAAGAGGGAGAACAGTTTGTGTCATATATACTTCCCTGGCGTACCGCATGCCGCACAGTTTTGGCGGGAATGAAGGTGCGCATGCGCAACCCCAGCCATTATTAACTACGTAGATATTTCTTCTTCTCTTTCCCTCTATTATCATTTATTAATTCATTGGTGATATTTAATTTTTATTATTTATAACTCTTATATAATTTTTATTAAGTTTACTATTAGTGTTATTTTACAGCCTATAACTTTTTTTCGATATTCTAATTATAATAAAAAAGAAGCGCTAAACCACAAAGGTTATATTCTATAATAATATCTTTATTTAATACAAGTACAGGTACAAGGTTCCCAGGGAAGATAATTTTTGTTCCAGAGAGTCAGCGCTGCTGTTCAAAGGGGTAACGCCTGCCACGTGTCCCGCCTCTGAGGACCTGGACGCGATTATCACATAATCAGTGACAAACATGTAACAATATGTACTCGACATTCTCTCACACCTCATGTACTGTATATGCCATCTTTATATCAACAATATATCTTTTAAATCTTTTGTATGAGGTATATAGGCCTAGCTTCCAACTACGGTACTAATGCGACAATGATGTACATAGCCTATGTTAGGTCAATTTATGCTGCTCCCATGTTGGGGGAGCACTAAACCCGTAGGATTATACAGCGCATGTGGGGGAGGGGGAAGATGGAAGGTATTCAGGCTCAATTCAGGGAACTGAAGCTAAGATCCAATTCTCTAGATCAAGAGCCCCTCACCAGCATCAAGGAACCTCCCTTGATAGTTGTAATCAAGGGGAAAGCACTAAACCCGTAGGATTATACAGCGCCTAGGGGGGGGATGTGGAAGGCATTCAGGCTTAATGCAGGGAACCAGAACAGAGATCCAATTCCCTAGATCAAGAGCCCCTCACTAGCATCAAGGAACCTCCCTTGAGGGTGACATTAGCGGGACAAAGTTCTCTCCGACCTTTGGAGTTAATGGAAAATGAAGCTCTCAGAATTATTCTTCGTTGTCGCAAATCTACAAAGGTTCTTAATATGAGGAAGGAGCTTGGTATTTCTGGTATCAGTGATAGGATTGTGCAAGAAAGGTATAAAATACCGACAATGTGAAAGTTAAGACACAGGTGCAACATCTGGATTTCTTTATGCTAGATGTTTCACCATCTTCTAATTATGTCCTAGAATCTGTATTGATAAAGCCACTGGAGGGCAAAACGTCTACAGTAAAGATACCCAGATGTTGTACATGTGTCTTAACTTTCAGTGATAGGACTGTTGAGAGTAACACTCGGTATTACAATGTTGAGAAACGAACCAGACACTGTCACAATGAATCTTACCAAGTGTCTAGAGGTAAATGCACAATGGATTGTGAAAACATGCAATTGCATTAAGTTTTATAACCTGCATGAACTGTATCACTGTAGGCAACAAGAGCATTTCACCCCTCCATGGAAGATGTGTTCATTTAATATCACATACCTGCAAGTCCCTCCCAAGAAGCTTATTGCTAGTAATCCCTTCCTTAAATCTCTTGTTAGAGCAACTGCTCAAGAAGAAATTTCTCACCTAGCTGGTAGTAATAAGTTATCACAAGTTATATACACTGATGGATCTAAACAGGAGTCTTCTGGCAGGGCTGCATCTGCTCTTGTTGCCACCTCCACCTGACTTTTTTGGGTTATCCCAGGTTCTCTACACATATGCTGCTATGTATGATAATTCTATGTAACTGTATTTGTGTATACCTGAATAACCTTACTTAAACCCAGAGGATTATACAGCGCCTGGGAGGGGATGTGGAAGGCATTCAGGCTTAATTCGGGGAACTGGAGCACAGATCCAATCCCCTAAATCAAGAGCCCCTCACCAACATCAAGGAACCTTCCTTGAGGGGGTTAAGAACGATAATAAATTTGTTGAGTTAGGCATAAGAATTAACAACTGGGCGTCTACACTGTAAACTGAATTGTTTGCAATCCTAATGGTACTAAAGCTAACTTATGACACTGAGCTTGACTCTATCATCATTACTGATTCTATGTCATCATTGAAGGCTCTTGACTCATATAATGACTCCAATAATATGCTCATTGGAGAAGCCAGGTATAGATACTCAAAAATCTGTGACAAGGAATTAATGTACAATTGCTATGGATCCCATCACACATTGGATTACTCCTTCATGATAAAGTTGATATGTTAGCCAAGAAGAGTACCCAGAAGGAGAATGTAGAATATAACTTTGGTTTAACTGTGTCTAGCATTAGGAATATTATTAGGACAGAAGTAAATAATGAAAATGACTGTTATGGGAATGGAGTTAGAAGTCCAAGTAGATCTATAACCTACTATAACATGAATGTAGATAAGTATGTTTATGGACAAAAGAGAGGGTGGTCAGACACCCGCCACACAGCATGCCTCCCTCGGCTGCCAACTCCCAGAATTGACAAGCAGCCTCCGGAGATACACCCATCACCTGCAGGACACCCTGCCCTACCTCCTGGAAATCCAGGAAGGGAGCAGGGCACCTCCAGATGATCCAGATTCCATGGCAAACTATACTACTCCCGAGGGACCCCACAGAGTGGGATGATCCCTGGCACACTTCCCCCTACCTAGAAACCGTAATGCCAGAAAGGAAGACCCCAGAGGCTACAAATGGGATGGGAAAAAAGAGAGGGTTGGGAGGGGGTATGGGGAGGGTGGGATAGGGAAGGGGGATAATTAGCTTCAGTCTGAGGAAGGAGACCTAAAGGTCTAATTCCTTAGACCAAAAGCCTCTTCACTGCACCAAGGATCCCCCCCCCCCTTGAAGAGACCTGGGAAGCTAAGGAATACATTTATTCATGAAAATAATCACGAATATAATTTCAAAAAATATAATGGTGGGAACTCAGTGTCCCGTCAGGCCCTTTGAGGGTAAAAAGTGGAGTTACAGGTGTATAAAATTTCAGTTAGAAAACAGAATTTTATTTAATTATATATAATTTTTTTAATATTTTCATCGATATAAAAATAAAATATAAGACAAACTGAAGATAATTTCCCAATAATATAAGTTTCATTTCATAATTATATATAAAAAACTTTATTTTCCTCTTACTTGTTTTAATAGCATGAAATTCCAATAATCAGTGAAACTGATAAAACAAATGAATTTCTATTATAAACATCGACTTCTATATTTTTCTTGCTATTGTAAGAAGTAATAAAATTTTTTTTTATTATTATCACACTGGCCGATTCCCACCAAGGCAGGGTGGCCTGAAAAAGAAAAACTTTCACCATTATTCACTCCATCACTGTCTTGCCAGAAGGGTGCTTTACACTACAGTTTTTAAACTGCAGCATTAACACCCCTCCTTCAGAGTGCAGGCACTGTACTTCCCATCTCCAGGACTCAAGTCCGGCCTGCCGGTTTCCCTGAACCCCTTCATAAATGTTACTTTGCTCACACTCCAACAGCACGTCAAGTATTAAAAACCATTTGTCTCCATTCACTCCTATCAAACACGCTCACGCATGCCTGTTGGAAGTCCAAGCCCCTCGCACACAAAACCTCATTCTTTCATACTTAGTTTTACCAGAGCAGGAACCTGGATATCATACTCATGGATACAATTGATATTGGTCGTGATTCTACCCCTTTCTTGGAGTATACCTCACACCTTCCTTTCTTGGAGTATACCTCCCACCTTCCTTTCTTGGAGCATACCTCACACCTTCCTTTCTTGGAGTATACCTCACACCTTCCTTTCTTGGAGCATACCTCACACCTTCCTTTCTTGGAGCATACCTCACACCTTCCTTTCTTGGAGCATACCTCACACCTTCCTTTCTTGGAGCATACCTCACACCTTCCTTTCTTGGAGCATACCTCACACCTTCCTTTCTTGGAGCATACCTCACACCTTCCTTTCTTGGAGCATACCTCACACCTTTCTTTCCTGCCAATATATTTTGGCCAATGTATCCCAGTGTTGCCGAACCTAACAGAAGTAAGTACGCTGTAGTCAACTTTTCTCCACTTGGGAGCTCCTTGGGATCGACGATTTGTTGAAAATACTAAAAGTCCTTGTGTCAGTTCTCTTCGGAATTCTAACAGAGAGAGAGATGAAGGAGTTTCATTATACACAACATATACATTAATGATACTTATGTCAACTAGACCAAAAAAATTCTATGCCACCATTTCTTAAGGATATTATTTCCTTGCATAGTTTACAATGTGTAATTACAGTATTGATTTGCTAAGTGTAAAAAGAGAGCCACTATCATGCCAAGGCATTCAGGGACTAAATGCTTAACAGACTACTTAATACTAGACGTGTATATCACGGTTGGTTCAAATTGAACACTTTTTTTTTTATACGTATATCAAAAGCGATAGTAGTGGTTTAGCAGTAATTAAATTAACAAGTTAATAAGCTACAGTATTATTTTGGCACATTATACATAATGAGATTGAGACCATTTTAGTTTTGAAATAATCTTAAATTTGGAAATTTTTGAGTTGATGGCAATAATATACTATAGCGTTTGTGTTGTTAATTTCGGGAGGTAAGGTGATTTCTAAGCAGAAACCTAGAATAACCTCAAATTTCACTGACTTTTTTTTTTAGGTTATCCCAGGTTCTCTACACATATGCTGCTATGTATGATAATCCATGTAACTGTATTTGTGAATCTGAATAAACTTACTTGTGTTCAAGCAATTAATTCCAGATCTTAGGGACCTTTATATGCATAGCTTTTTTGCCTAGGGAGAGATGGACACGAGGGATGTCAAAGAGTGTTTTGTGCCTTGTGTTATGTAAGTGCGTTCTGTTGTATTTCTCAAGGAGGAGTTTGAGAGGAGGGTTTATTTTGGAGAATAATGTTCTGTGTATGTAGAAGGCATAATAATATAAGTGGATATTTTGTATGTTAAGCAGGAGGCCTGGTCACAGACCGGGCCGCGGGGGCGTTGACCCCCGGAACTCTCTCCAGGTAAACTCCAGGTAAACTCTCCAGGTTCAAGCTCTTAAATAGTGATGGGATGGGTTGCCTGGCGAAGGAGTTTGTAATCATTCTCACAGCAGCTATCTGTTGTATACTTAAAGGTTTAAGATGATTTGCTGTGGTTGAACCCCATGCACAAATACCACAGGTGAGGTATGGGTAGATGAGAGTGTGGTAAAGAGCAAAAAAGTGCTCGTTCTGTTTGTACCATAAAGGTGCCACAGCGTGTCATGCTTTTCCAATCCTCCCATGTTTTCATTGTAATCCTTTACCACTTGGGGGCAAGTGATTACTGTTTTAGTTCCATTTTTTCTGTCCTTTTCACAGTTGTGGCTGTAACTCCACCAATATTCAAAACACTAAACCTACTCACAATACAAAACATCCATACTTATCACTACACCTACTACATACATAGAACACTTAACTCTGACATAAACCCTCCCCTCAAATGTCTCCTTACAAACCTCAACAGATCACATGACCGTAACACAAGACACAGATCACTCTTTGATGTTCCTCGTGTCCATCTCACGCTATGCAAAAACTCAATGCACATAAAAGGCCCAAAATCTGGAATTCATTACCTGTGAATATAAAAGAAACACTGTCTGTTTATAAATTCAAGTCTCTTCTCAAAAATCACTTACTCACAACTAAATAAATACTGAATAATTGTATCTCATATATGTATCTCATTATTGTATCTCATAAATGTCAACCTGTGACCCAATCAAACTTTGTTACTATTTAACTTCATTACCTAACATAATACTCCATTCTACTGATTACACAACAACACTAAATTGTTATCTGTTTTACAATAATTTTTGTACCACTGAATATATCATTTCTTAGTTAAGGTTAAGTTAATTTTAAGCCTGCCCATAATGCTCACATACAAGGGGCTTTGGCATGCTGCACTTTAAAAATTGTATTCCTTGTACTTCTCTGTATCATGTTCAAATTAATAAATAAATAAAATAGTTGGATGCTATGTAAACTGCTCTACTGTCCATCCATCTATACACAGTTATTCCATTAAGTGTCGACTTCTCTGGCCACTGCATCAGTCTATTCAAATCATCCTGGAGTGCTCCAATGTCCTCATTAGAATGAATTGGACGGCCCATTTTGGTGCCATCAGCAAACTTGCTTATGTCGCTATTTATTCCTGCATCTATATCGTTTATGTAAATTGTGAGCAACAACGGGCCCAGCACTGGCCCTTGTGGAACACCGCCTGTGACGTGCCCCCACTCTGATTTCTCCCCAGTCCATGTGCCTTAAGTTTCCTCAATAGTCTCTGATGTGGAAGTCTATCAAAGCCTTACTGAAGTCAATATACACTATCATATTCACTACCATGATCCACCTCCTCAAATGCCTTAGTGAAAAAAGTTAGTAAATTTGTAAGGCAGGAATGCCCCTTTGTAAAACCTTGTTGAGATTCATTAATCAACTTACGCCTTAAAAGATGGTTATGAATTGTTTCGGCAATTACTGATTCCATAAATTTTCCCACTTCGGAGGTAAGCTAAGGACCTGTCTCCTGCTTCGTAAATAGGTATTACATTTGCCATTTTCCACTTGTCTGGCACTATGCTAGATTGTAGTGTTGTTAAAAAGATTAGCCAAAGGTTTGGTAAATTCCTCTTTACATTCCCTTAAAACCTTTGCAAACAGTTCAGCAGGGCCTAAGGATGCTAGGTTTTCATTCGTTAGGTCTTAATTTCTCTATATGTCTGAGGACCATGTCACTATTACTGCTGCTGCTGCTGCTACTACTACTATTACTGCTGCTGCTGCTGTTACTACTATTACTGCTGCTGCTGCTACTACTACTACCACCACCACTACTACTGTATACTCTCTCCTTAGTTAACTCTGTATAAGGACTGAAGAAGCCACTTTGGGTGAAACGTTTCCTGTAATAAATGTCTTGAACTGTATACCTATGTGCATTTTTCCATACCTTGTCAGTATTACCATACCATTTCCAAATAACTATACATCTATAATACCTATACATCAAGGTCTATACATCACTATAAAGGTCTCTACACCAGTTGTGTTTCCTTGAACTGGTTGTCACTGTTCACTCATCAGCAAACTAGGTACCTGGGTGTTAAGTCACCGTACACCTGCAGTCACTATTCACCTATCAGTAAAACCATGGATAACCGAATCCGTAGATACGGGGATTCTACTGTATCCCATTTCAACTATTCCTTCTACTTTAACTAAAATCTGGTGCTGGCTGTCAGTATCAACTTGAGTGAAACAGACAGGTGCATGAGAAACCAGCTGATAATGGAACATCAAGAAAGTTGATTTTTACCAAGTCGTTTTTCCTATGCGAATCTTTCAACTTTACTTTAGTGGTTAATTGACCTGGAAGCTTATCGACAATGCAAAGGGTCATTAAGGGTGAGAGTCACATGTACACCACCAGTCAAAAATACTTAAATCCATAAAATAGGGATTATACACTCAGTGTATATAGACTGAGAGACAGACACCTCTGAAGTGTATAATGGCATGAGAA
Organism: Cherax quadricarinatus; assembly: GCF_038502225.1. Lineage (NCBI taxonomy): Eukaryota > Metazoa > Arthropoda > Malacostraca > Decapoda > Parastacidae > Cherax > Cherax quadricarinatus. Next base: position 8,447,722 of record NC_091389.1, on the reverse strand, counting down.
ATATACAGCTCAGTGTACTGTATATACACAATATATATCTCTCAATGTAGACTGCAATATACATTGCTCAATGTATATACACAAGTTATACACCTCTCAGTGTATATATACTGAGAGACACTGACACAACAGTCAGTATACATACAAAAGAGATATACATCTTTTGGTGTATATAGACTGAGAGAGACAATTCTTAGTGAATATACACCTCTCAGTGTATATAGCTAACCCTACATACAAAGTAGTTAACCATACCACAAAAACATTATGGTTCTTGTGATGAATGGTTTGAAAAAAACGACAAGTTCTTGTTGAAATACATTCATGCATTGTACCTATTATATATGATCTTCTTGCACGCTCTGTAGTGCCGGCGCCTCTTGCTTAATATCTGGTATGCTATGCGACAGTGGTGGTTGTTCGCCTTGTTGCACATCTTGCGCAAGAGGGTCTTGCTGCATATCTTGCCCTAGTGAGTCTTCCTCTTTAATGTATATCACATTTTGCAATGGTGATGGCTGCTGCAGCTCTTGTTGCATGTGTTCAGGTGGGGAGTGATCGTGCTTGATGCACAACATATTCTGCAACTGCGGTGGTTGCTCCTTGTGGTCCTCGTACTGTGGTAGCAAGTCCTCTTGCCTGTTTTGCAAAAGTGCGAGCTCCTCTTCCTGTTGCATCTCTTGTCTCTGTTCCTCCTCTCTGTTACGTGACGATTCTATCACTGAAAGATCAAATATTTAATTATATATGGTTTATATCCTAGGTAGTAAGTAGGTAGACAGCAACCACCCAGGGAGGTACTACCTTCCTGTGGTAGTAGGTTGGTAGACAGCAACCACCCAGGGAGGTACTACCGTCCTGTGGTAGTAGGTTGGTAGACAGTAACCACCCAGGGAGGTACTACCGTCCTGTGGTAGTAGGTTGGTAGACAACAATCACCCAGGGAGGTACTACCGTCCTGTGGTAGTAGGCTGGTAGACAACAACCACCCAGGGAGGTACTACCATCCTGTGGTAGTAGGTTGGTAGACAGCAACCACCCAGGGAGGTACTACCGTCCTGTGGTAGTAGGTTGGTAGACAGTAACCACCCAGGGAGGTACTACCGTCCTGTGGTAGTAGGTTGGTAGACAACAATCACCCAGGGAGGTACTACCGTCCTGTGGTAGTAGGCTGGTAGACAACAACCACCCAGGGAGGTACTACCATCCTGTGGTAGTAGGTTGGTAGACAGCAACCACCCAGGGAGGTACTACCGTCCTGTGGTAGTAGGTTGGTAGACAGCAACCACCCAGGGAGGTACTACCATCCTGTGGTAGTAGGTTGGTAGACAACAACCACCCAGGGAGGTACTACCGTCCTGTGGTAGTAGGTTGGTAGACAGCAACCACCCAGGGAGGTACTACCATCCTGTGGTAGTAGGTTGGTAGACAGCAACCACCCAGGGAGGTACTACCATCCTGTGGTAGTAGGTTGGTAGACAGCAACCACCCAGGGAGGTACTACTGTCCTGCCAAGTAAGTGTAAAACGAAAACCTGTAAATGTTTTACAGGATGGTAGGATTGCTGGTGTCTTTTCTATCTCATAAACATGGAAGATTTCGGGTACGTCTTGCTACTTCTACTGACACTTAGGTCACACTACACATACATGTACAAGCATATATACAGTGCTCATAACTGCATTATGCTGCCCTTCCCCCACACATGTACCAAAACACAAACACATATCACGAAAGATTATAATATATATACAGTGGACCCCCGCATAATGATCACCTCCAAATGCGACCAATTATGTAAGTGTATTTATGTAAGTGCGTTCGTACGTGTATGTTTGGGGGTCTGAAATTGACTAATCTACTTCACAATATTCCTTATGGGAAAAAATTCGGTCAGTACTGGCACCTGAACATACTACTGGAATGAAAAAAGTTCGTTAACCGGGGGTCCACTGTATTTGCACATTTACTGAGGTGTAAAAACTTAGTGCTGTGTCCTTTACATTTAATCACGTCCCTCAGTCGTGTAGGCAGACTCACACAAATTCTTGAGGGTTTGGGGAGGTATGTATAAGCCACTTCTCTGATCATATGCTAGTGATGTACTGAATAATCGATTCCAGGCTGAGTGACTGATTACCGCAAACTCTTTTACTTACACCATTCATCTTTGTACTGGACTGATGAAGCCAGTGTGTGGCAAAACGGTTCCTCAGTAAAGATTCCCATAAGTTGTATAAGTGTATCATTCTTCAACTTGTTAGTTTTCTAAACTATTTATCACAATAATCTTTATTTATACCAGTACAGTAGGACCCCCACATCCAAGGTCCTTCCATGGATACCAAAACCCTGGATAGTAACTAACCCTATATACAGTTAGAACCCCATATCCAAGGACCTGCCATGGATACCAAAACCCTTGATAACAGCAAACACTATATACACTAGGACAGTGTATGGAAGGACCTGCCGGGGGTACCAAAACTGCAGATAATAGTAAACCCTATATATACCTATTATAAAGTTAATTGATAAATTATGCACAATAAGTGAAGAATTGTCACTTTTTCACTGACGGGAAGCAGTTCACAGCTTCTCTTAGGCGATGAACAACTGTCAGCTTCTCTACTTTTGCACTTTGGGGTCATGATTATGCAAAATTTTTGAACCATGGACCCCTCAAGGAAGGTTCCTTGATGTTGGTGAGGGGCTCTTGATTTAGGGAATTGGATCTGTGCTCCAGTTCCCCGAATTAAGCCTGAATGCCTTCCACATCCCCCCCCCCCAGGCGCTGTATAATCCTCCGGGTTTAGCGCTTCCCCCTTGATTATAATAATAATAATAATAATTGAACCATGGATACCGCATCAGTGGATACTGGGGTTATACCGTGTATTAGAACAGAGTAACACTACAGCAGGCCTGCTAACCCACCCTAGGCAGGTCCTACTCAAACTCACCAACAAAAAATATATGTCAAACCCATTTTCTCTCCACAGTAATATAAATATAAATACTAATCATTGAATATATTAAAGAAAATTTTATGTCCCAAACGTTTCTTGGGATATGTTGTGTATCTTTATACGTTGTGTTCTGAGCACCTCTGCAAAAACAGTGATTATGTGTGAGTGAGGTGAAAGTGTTGAATGATGATGAATGTATTTTCCTTTTGGGGATTTTCTTTCTTTTTGGGTCACCCTGCCTCGGTGAGAGACGGCCGATTTGTTGGAAAAAAAAAAAAATGTATGTTACATAATCTCAACAAAAAAAACCTTAATGTAAACAAAGGAACTAATAAATAAAACTCCTAAATCATTATTCAATAAACAAAAATATTTCCTTCTTCATTAAATAAATATTTAACTCACACACCAACACTCTTGTGTCTTTTGTTTTTACCATTGGTGAGGCTTTTCACCTTGGCCTTGTTCGCAGTCTTTTTATTCATCTCTGCCTTCTTAGGGTCAGTTATTTTGTATATACCTTTTCGGTTACTGGCACCTCGGAGGGCAGTTAACCTGTAGGCTAGGTCAACATCATCAATTGTTTCTATCTCTTGAATTTTCCTCTTTTTGCTCTTCTTTTGCTTGCCATTTAACCCTGTCTGGTCCTGGTCAGTTTTCTCCGATGCATTTTGTCTGCGACGTCTATTATGTTTGCTTGTTTTTGGCTTTCTTACCACAGCTATCTTCAGTGTATCGCCGGTTCGTCTCCTCCAGAGTTTGACTGGTGCGATCAGTCCCATGGCACTCACTGTAATTGACATGAGGACACAAAACACAGTCATTGTGAAGGGAGTAGAGGAACACTCATGACAGCGTGATGTCACCTCAAGAAGAAGTGTTTCAAGATTTTGGATTTCCACGTAACATTCATAAGCAGTGATGAAGCGACCAATGACGGGCAGCCACCTTGGATCAAACTGAAGGTCACTGTCGGTACTTGTCTCCTGTACTGGGGTGTCGCTCACATATCCCCACACATCAACTACAGTCGAGATGGAGAACCAATAGAACACTGGCTGGCAAGCATCAGTAGCTTGGTCAACCTCTCTTCTGAGGTCGTCTCTCTCCTTTTCTAAATCACGAACCCATGGATCGAAAAGCTGATAATAACAACCCACTATTTCCAGAATGATTCCCACTGCTAGCATCCACAAGCAGCAGGTTTTCAGTGCCATTTTGCAAAACATTTTGATAATTCTTAAGCTTACTGTTTAGTTCTTTATTTGATTATTTGACTATAATTTGATTTTCAAACTTAAGCTTAACTATTTCAATAATATATTAATATAATAAATGATGCCCCATTTTACTAAATATATCAACATTATGAAAAAATAGTGACCTTCGAATTTTCAGTTTATAATTGAAAGTGTACATAGAATTTATTTGCATAGAAGAAAATCAAAATTTAATATTGTAACAGTGAGTTGTATTATAGTGTCTTATGATGGTGAGTGTAGTATAGTGCATAGTGATAGTGTAGCAGTGTAGTGATGGTGAGTGTAGCAGGGTAGTGATGGTGAGTGTAGCAGGGTAGTGATGGTGAGTGTAGCAGTGTAGTGAAGGTGAGTGTAGCAGTGTACTGATGGTGAGTGTGCAGTGTAGTGATGGTGAGTGTAGCGATGGTGAGTGTAGCAGGATTTAAATAATATGAGTATGTTACTGAGAACAAGTAATATATATAACTCTGCAAGAACATAATCTCAACAAAAAAATCTTAATGTAAACAAAGGAACTAATAAATAAAACTCCTAAATCATTATTCAATAAACAAAAATATTTCCTTCTTCATTAAATAAATATTTAACTCACACACCAACACTCTTGTGTCTTTTGTTTTTACCATTGGTGAGGCTTTTCACCTTGGCCTTGTTCGCAGTCTTTTTATTCATCTCTGTCTTCTTAGGGTCAGTTATTTTGTATATACCTTTTCGGTTACTGGCACCTCGGAGGGCAGTTAACCTGTAGGCTAGGTCAACATCATCAATTGTTTCTATCTCTTGAATTTTCCTCTTTTTGCTCTTCTTTTGCTTGCCATTTAACCCTGTCTGGTCCTGGTCAGTTTTCTCCGATGAATTTTGTCTGCGACGTCTCTTATGTTTGCTTGTTTTTGGCTTTCTTACCATAGCCATCTTCAGTGTATCGCCGGTTCGTCTCCTCCAGAGTTTGACTGGTGCGATCAGTCCCATGGCACTCACTGCAATTGACATGAGGACACACAACACAGTCATTGTGAAGGGAGTAGAGGAACACTCATGACAGCGTGATGTCACCTCAAGAAGAAGTGTTTTAAGATTTTGGACTTCCACGTAACATTCATAAGCGGTGATGACGCGACCAATGACAGGCAGCCACCTTGGATCAAACTGAAGGTCACTGTCGGTACTTGTCTCTTGTACTGGGGTGTCGCTCACATATCCCCACACATCAACTACAGTCGAGATGGAGAACCAATAGAACACTGGCTGGCAAGCATCGGTAGCTTGGTCAACCTCTCTTCTGAGGTCGTCTCTCTCCTTTTCTAAATCACGAACCCATGGATCGAAAAGCTGATAATAACAACCCAATATTTCCAGAATGATTCCCACTGCCAGCATCCACAAGCAGCAGGTTTTCAGTGCCATTTTGCAAAACATTTTGACGATTCTTAAGCTTACTGTTTAGTTCGTTATTTGATTATTTGATTATAATTTGATTTTCAAACTTAAGCTTAACTATTTCAATATTATATTAATATAATAAATGCCCCATTTTACTAAATATATCAACATTATGAAAAAATAGTGACCTTCGAATTTTCAGTTTATAATTGAAAGTGTACATAGAATTTATTTGCATAGAAGAGAATCAAAATTTAATATTGTAACAGTGAGTTGTATTATAGTGTCTTATGATGGTGAGTGTAGTATAGTGTGTAGTGATAGTGTAGCAGTGTAGTGATGGTGAGTGTAGCAGGGTAGTGATGGTGAGTGTAGCAGTGTAGTGATGGTGAGTGTAGCAGGGTAGTGATGGTGAGTGTAGCAGTGTAGTGATGGTGAGTGTAGCAGTGTAGTGATGGTGAGTGTAGCAGGGTAGTGATGGTGAGTGTATCAGTGTAGTGATGGTGAGTGTAGCAGTGTAGTGATGGTGAGTGTAGCAGGGTAGTGGTGAGTGTAGCAGGGTAGTGATGGTGAGTGTAGCAGGGTAGTGATGGTGAGTGTAGCAGTGTAGTGATGGTGAGTGTAGCAGGGTAGTGATGGTGTGTAGCAGTGAAGTGAAAGTGAGTGTAGCAGTGTAGTGAAGGTGAGTGTAGCAGTGTACTGATGGTGAGTGTGCATTGTAGTGATAGTGAGTGTAGCAAGATTTAAATAATATGAGTATGTTACTGAGAACAAGTAATATATATAACTCTGCAAGAACATAATCTCAACAAAAAAATCTTAATGTAAACAAAGGAACTAATAAATAAATCTCCTAAATCATAATTCAATAAACAAAAATATTTCCTTCTTCATTAAATAAATATTTAACTCACACACCAACACTCTTGTGTCTTTTGTTTTTACCATTGGTGAGGCTTTTCACCTTGGCCTTGTTCGCAGTCATTTTATTCATCTCTGCCTTCTTAGGGTCAGTTATTTTGTATATGCCTTTTCGGTTACTGGCACCTCGGAGGGCAGTTAACCTGTAGGCTAGGTCAACATCATCAATTGTTTCTATCTCTTGAATTTTCCTCTTTTTGCTCTTCTTTTGCTTGCCATTTAACCCTGTCTGGTCCTGGTCAGTTTTCTCCGATGCATTTTGTCTGCGACGTCTGTTATGTTTCCTTGTTTTTGGCTTTCTTACCATAGCCATCTTCAGTGTATCGCCGGTTCGTCTCCTCCAGAGTTTGACTGGTGCGATCAGTCCCATGGTACTCACTGTAATTGACATGAGGACACACAACACAGTCATTGTGAAGGGAGTAGAGGAACACTCATGAGAGCGTAATGTCACCTCAAGAAGAAGTGTTTTAAGATTTTGGATTTCCATGTAACATTCATAAGCAGTGATGACACGACCAATGACGGGCAGCCACCTTGGATCAAACTGAAGGTCACTGTCGGTACTTGTCTCTTGTACTGGGGTGTCGCTCACATATCGCCACACATCAACTACAGTCGAGATGGAGAACCAATAGAACACTGGCTGGCAAGCATCAGTAGCTTGGTCAACCTCTCTTCTGAGGTCGTCTCTCTCCTTTTCTAAATCACGAACCCATGGATCGAAAAGCTGATAATAACAACCCAATATTTCCAGAATGATTCCCACTGCCAGCATCCACAAGCAGCAGGTTTTCAGTGCCATTTTGCAAAACATTTTGATGATTCTTAAGCTTACTGTTTAGTTCTTTATTTGATTATTTGATTATAATTTGATTTTCAAACTTAAGCTTAACTGTTTCAATAATATATTAATATAATAAATGCCCCATTTTACTAAATATATCAACATTATGAAAAAATAGTGACCTTCGAATTTTCAGTTTATAATTGAAAGTGTACATAGAATTTATTTGCATAGAAGAGAATCAAAATTTAATATTGTAACAGTGAGTTGTATTATAGTGTCTTATGATGGTGAGTGTAGTATAGTGTGTAGTGATAGTGTAGCAGTGTAGTGATGGTGAGTGTAGCAGGGTAGTGATGGTGAGTGTAGCAGTGTAGTGATATTGAGTGTAGCAGTGTAGTGAAGGTGAGTGTAGCAGTGTAGTGAAGGTGAGTGTACCAGTGTACTGATGGTGAGTGTAGCACTGTAGTGATAGTGAGTGTAGCAGTGTAGTTGTTGAAAATACTGTATATATTTTCCGGAAATATGGTAATTTATAGGTAAATAGATGCCCTATATTGTATTTTTAAAAGAAGTATGTTATCAAAAATGGGAAACCTGCAGCTGGGGGGGGGACACTTGCCATCTTGGTTTTGAATTTTGTACAAACGTTGGTGTAATGGAAAGAGTTTTTCGTGCTCTAGAGGTTAAAATTGTGTTGACACCTCTCAAATAGGAGGCGAAATTGGTGGATGTGCATTCCTGCATAACTTGAGATATCAGATGACTGGACAAGACAGCTCCAGGAACATCAGATAAGCTCTCTAGATTTGTGTGTAATTCTGGCCAGCATTATTTTCATAGATTTAGTTAGAGTGAGGTTTTCTGAGTATGATACACATTAATCTCCAGTCAAATTGGTGAGTGATATTAAGATATATTTTCCTTCTGTTATGTAATTGTGTATATATATATAACCATTTATTATTTTTAAAATACAGTCCACAAATTTATATATTTACCAGTATTCCTGGTGTATGTATATTTCATTTAATTAATAGGTCCAGAGCAACTTGTGGTTATGACAGTGGTAGGTATCGAAGGGAGACATTTTTTGCGACCTAGGTGTCCCAAATTCCTACTTGTCTATGTAACACTGATAAATAATAATTATCTTTGTTATCATTTTCTGTTATGTACATAATGAGTTACATTCAGATAAATGCAATTTTCCACATTTAATTAGCTCGTTGGTCCTTCTTGAACCGGAGATAATTAGTGAAGTCATTAATTAGTTAATTACTTAATAATTATATGTGAAATGACAGAAGGAGGTGGATGTTAAGTTCACAAATTTACTTAATGTGTAGTGGATTATAATTATTACAATATTTATTTGGATAAGTCAAGTGTGGCTAAAGATTATATTAATGTGTATAAGTGTGTGTGTAATTGATAAGCCAAGTGTAGCTAATTATATTAATGTGTATATTAATTTTGCAAAGCCAAAGTGGCTAGGATTTATATTAATGTATTTGTATAATGTTAATTTGATAAGATAATTCAGGCCAAGATTTATATCAGTGTATGTGTAATTGATAAGCCAAGTGAAACTAATTTTAATGTGTATAATATTAATTTGCTATGCCAAATTCTGGCAAGGATTTATTAACTTGTATAATATTAAATTTGATGAGCCAAGTTTGTATTAATGCACATTTAAAATTATATAATTTTTTATATGTAATTACTAAGCTCAAGTAGCTAGGATTTATTCAGAGGTAAGTTGTATCAGTGTCGTAAGTTGTAATAAGTGTTATTAATAAAGTTGAATTTAATACATTGCATCATGGCTGAAAATGAGGAAATTAATGTAGAAGAGAAACATATGGAATATAGAGTAAAGAAAGCATCACTGCAAGCTAGAAAAAGTCATGTAACAAAAGCATATAATAAATGTTTGGAATTAATGAATCAAGAAACTGTGAATACTGATGATTTAAAATTGTATTTAGATGCTTTAGGTAATAGATATGATTCATACAAATTATATTACAATAAACATGAAGGAGATTTATTAGTAAACTGTGTAGATGAGACTGAAGTAGATCTCATAATTAATCAGTATTATGAATTAGAGGAAAAGATTCTTTCTTGTAAAAGTCAGGCCTTGAATAAATTAAAATGTGTAAACCAGGCAGTTGGTCAGTCTGCTCCAACAAATAAGATGTCTTTGCCAAAACTCCCAGAATTGTGTTTACCTGTATTTAATCCTGGAGAAAATTGGGAGGAATTTTGGTCAATTTTTAAAGCAGTTGTGCATGACAGGAGTGACCTAGCCTGTGTAACTAAATTATTTGACCTCAAAGGACAGGTAAGAGGAGATGCTCACATACTGATACAAGCCTTTCCCAATGTAGATGACTCTTACAAGGAAGCAGTTGACTTGTTGAAGGTCACTTATGGTAATATAGAACAAAGTAGGTTGGATCTAGTGAATATCATTGTTAATTTAAAATCTCCAGATCACACTTACAAAGGTTTACAGCAGTTTAGAGTTAAACTGGAGAGCACTCTCAAAACTTTAAGTAATAAATATAATCTGAAGGAATTACTTAGGTGGGCTGAACTGGAATGACCTGACTAAGGGTCAGGTAGGTGGTGATGGTTGCCGATATGATGCTTTCCAGGGCATAGTTCTAGCTGCTCAGTCAAATTATGTTCCAAATAGGGAAATCAGATCAAACAAAAATGATCCTAAATGGATGAACAATAGATTAAAATATCTGATTGGTCAAAAGAGAGGCATATATAGGCAAATCAAAAGAGGAGAGGGGCAATTAAGAAATTGATATATTCAGTTAACCCTTTGACTGTTTTCGACGTATAAATACGTCTTACGAGCCAATGTTTCTGACGTATATATACTCAATAATTCTAGCGGCTTCAAATCAAGTGGGAGAAAGCTGGTAGGCCCACATGTGAGAGAATGGGTCTGTGTGGTCAGTGTGCACCACATAAAAAAAATCCTGCAGCACACATTGCGTAATGAGAAAAAAAAAACTCTGATCGTTTTTTTGGAATAAAACGCCGACTTTGAGGTGTATTTTCGTATAGTATTTATCGTTGTATTCGCGTTTTCATGGTCTTAGGTGATAAAATGGAAAACATATTACAGAAATAGAGATGATTTTCATTACTTTGACGATGAAAACGACCTTGAAACTGAGCTCAAAGTAGCGGAAATGTTCGATTTTTACCAATGTTTAAGAGTAAATAAATCACACCACACGTCCAATACACGTCAACTGGGGAGTCTAATATTCTTTCACTAGTGCACTGATATTATTTATACCATTTTTACAATAATGCAGTCGTCTGCATAACAGTAAATTTTGTATTTTTTTGTATGAATAAAAAATCAAAATAGAAAGCAATAATAATATAAGAGGGGCCTAGAGATGTGACTAATGAACAGAGCATATGTTATTTTAATGCCACGAATGTCTACCTTGTTTATTCTGGACCCTATTTTGAAATTGGCATCTTTTTTATTTTGCGTGAAATTGGCCAAATTGCCAATTTCTGACCACCATATTGGGTAGTCCAAATTAGTAAATGGGAGGTTTCTTGTACTCAGCTGATAGATAAAATGGAGTTCTAAAGAAATAGCTATGAGTTTGGTCAACTGGAACAATTGAATTGGCTGAAAATAGGGCTCAAAGTCGGCGAAATCGCCGATACGCATATGTCGCCGAGACCGCTAACTTCGCGGGAGCATAATTCCATGAGTTTTCGACCAAATTTCGAACGTTTGGTGTCATTACCATCGGGAAAAGATTCTCTATCATTTCATAAGAAAAAATAATTTTTTTTTTTTTTTAAAAATTGAGCGACATAGAATGACAGTTTCAGAGAGGGGCCTGAAACAGTCAAAGGGTTAAAGAGAGAAATAAAAAAGGGAATTAGAAAAGCAAAAAGAGATTATGAGGTTAAAGTTGCAAGAGAATCAAAGACTAACCCAAAAGGATTCTTTCAGGTATACAGAAGTAAGATCAGGGACAAGATAGGCCCACTCAAAAGTTCCTCGGGTCAGCTCACTGACAGTGATAAGGAAATGTGTAGAATTTTTAACACATACTTCCTCTCAGTTTTTACACAGGAGGATACCAGCGATATTCCAGTATTGATAAATTATGTAGAACAGGATGATAATAAACTGTGCACGATTAGAGTCACAAGTGACATGGTCCTTAGGCAAATAGATAAATTAAAACCTAACAAATCCCCAGGCCCTGATGAACTGTATGCAAGGGTTCTAAAGGAATGTAAAGAGGAGCTTAGCAAACCTTTGGCTAATCTTTTCAACATATCACTACAAACTGGCATGGTGCCAGATAAGTGGAAAATGGCAAATGTGATACCTATTTTCAAAACAGGTGACAGGTCCTTAGCTTCGAACTATAGACCAATAAGCCTAACCTCCATAGTGGGAAAATTTATGGAATCAATAATTGCCGAGGCAGTTCGTAGCCACCTTGAAAAGCATAAATTAATCAACGAATATCAGCATGGTTTTACAAAGGGGCGCTCCTGCCTTACGAATTTATTAACTTTTTTCACTAAGGTATTTGAGGAGGTAGATCATGGTAATGAATATGATATTGTGTATATGGACTTCAGTAAGGCTTTTGACAGGGTCCCACATCAGAGACTATTGAGGAAAATTAAAGCACATGGAATAGGAGGAGAAATTTTTTCCTGGATAGAGGCATGGTTGACAAATAGGCAGCAGAGAGTTTGCATAAATGGGGAGAAATCAGAGTGGGGAAGCGTCACGAGCGGTGTTCCACAGGGGTCGGTGTTGGGCCCCCTGCTGTTCACAATCTACATAAACGACATAGATGAGGGCATAAAGAGCGACATCGGCAAGTTTGCCGATGACACCAAAATAGGCTGTCGAATTCATTCTGACAAGGACATTCGAGCACTCCAGGAAGATTTGAATAGACTGATGCAGTGGTCGGAGAAGTGGCAGATGCAGTTTAATATAGACAAATACAAAGTTCTAAATGTTGGACAGGACAATAACCATGCCACATATAAACTAAATAATGTAGATCTTAATATTATGGATTGCAAAAAAGATTTAGGAGTTCTGGTTAGCAGTAATCTGAAACTAAGACAACAGTGCATAAGTGTTCGCAATAAAGCTAATAGAATCCTTGGCTTCATATCAAGAAGCATAAATAATAGGAGTCCTCAGGTTGTTCTTCAACTCTATACATCCTTGGTTAGGCCTCATTTAGATTATGCTGCACAGTTTTGGTCACCGTATTACAGAATGGATATAAATTCTCTGGAAAATGTACAAAGGAGGATGACAAAGTTGATCCCATGTATCAGAAACCTTCCCTATGAGGATAGACTAAGGGCCCTGAATCTGCACTCTCTAGAAAGACGTAGAATTAGGGGGGATATGATTGAGGTGTATAAATGGAAGACAGGAATAAATAAAGGGGATGTAAATAGTGTGCTGAAAATATCTAGCCTAGATAGGACTCGCAGCAATGGTTTTAAGTTGGAAAAATTCAGATTCAGGAAGGATATAGGAAAGTACTGGTTTGGTAATAGAGTTGTGGATGAGTGGAACAAACTCCCGAGTACAGTTATAGAGGCCAGAACGTTGTGTAGCTTTAAAAATAGGTTGGATAAATACATGAGTGGATGTGGGTGGGTGTGAGTTGGACCTGATAGCTTGTGCTACCAGGTCAGTTGCCGTGTTCCTCCCTTAAGTCAATGTGACCTGACCTGACTAGGTTGGGTGCATTGGCTTAAGCCGGTAGGAGACTTGGACCTGCCTCACATGGGCCAGTAGGCCTTCTGCAGTGTTCCTTCGTTCTTATGTTCTTATGTAATCAGACTGGTTATTGAGTGCCATGGTGGCCCGGTGGCCTGGTGGCTAAAGCTCCCGCTTCACACACGGAGGACCCGGGTTCGATTCCCGGCGGGTGGAAACATTTCGACACGTTTCCTTACACCAATTGTCCTGTTCACCTAGCAGCAAATAGGTACCTGGGTGTTAGTCGACTGGTGTGGGTCGCATCCTGGGGGACAAGAATAAGGACCCCAATGGAAATAAGTTAGACAGTCCTCGATGACGCACTGACTTTCTTGGGTTATCCTGGGTGGCTAACCCTCCAGGGTTAAAAATCCGAACGAAATCTTATCTTATCTTATCTTAATAAATTAAGCTGTAAAACACTTGAATGGATCTGGAGGAAATAAGACTAGGTCTACAAGAATTAATTGTGCAGTTGCAGACCAGCCAACCAACTCATTTTAAACTTGCAACACATAATAACTCTGAGGTATCTGTCAAGTTTCACAAAGGAAAAAATTATCCCAATGGTAATAATCAAAATTTATTTCCTAAAAATAGTTGCACAGGTGCATATCAAGTAGCAAGAATCAGAAATAATGATTCTCCACAAGGCAAGAAGAATAAGTACCCTCCTAAGAGTAGCCCAGTTAATAAGAAACCAGTCAAAGAAAAGAGAGATTGTCTCTTCTGCAAGGGTACTCATTTTTCTAAGAATTGCAATGCATACAATTCATGGAATGATAAAGTTGAAAGATTGGAGGAACTTGACAGATGTATCAGGTGTTTGGGTAATCACAATGTAAAGGATTGCTATGCCAAATTAAACTTCTGTTATCAATGTCACAAAGGAAGACACCATATAGTCATGTGTAAAGGTCTATATGATAATGTTGATAATAATGATAATGTTGACAATCCTGACACAACAATAGCTAATGTAAAAATTGCTGCTAATGTTAACCCTTTGAGGGTCGACAGGCCCTCTCCAAAACTCGTTCTCAGGGTCGGCCAAATTTAAAAAAAAAAAATTATTTTTTCTTATGAAAATTTTTTTTTTCTAAGCATTATAGGCTAAACAAAAAAATTTTACCGTCAATACTTATCGAGATATGGAGGTGTGAAGTTTGCCAAAATTGAACAACATCTGGTAACATCGCCGACTGCCGTCACCCGGTATTTTTCTATTTACTTTTTTATGTACTATTTTCAATTATTTTTCAATTTTTCTTTTTCTAAGTAACTTTTATGGCCTCTGAGGCCAACATGATCAGTATTTTGTAAGTTATTTCTTTTTCAATACTACACAATAAGGGCATAAACACTGTTGTCATTATTTTGTTTACAGAAAATATTTACACAAACAAACAATATGAAATGTTGTTTATTACTATTTTTCTATATTTTATATACACATATACAGTCACAGGACATGTTTCTAGAAGTTCTGCAGCCTGTGGAACTCTTTGAAACATGGTGTCATGCACAGTGGAGTTTTACACTCCTCACACATAAAACGAGTGTCTCTGCGTTGTTGTGGGCGTTTTTTTGTATGTGCACAGACGTAACACCTCTTCTGAACCTTTTTCTTGAAAGCAGTAGCATGCAGTTTTACCAGGAAGTGATCACCATGCTTCAGACGAGCAGGTAGTTGTTGATAATTTGGTGGGTGGTCAATTGCAGGTGCTGTTCCTTGGTACTTGAATACTATTTGTCTGATGACAGACAAACAGAATTCGCCGTACTGTGGTTTGTTTCTGGTCCTCATCTTATACATATTATAAGCATTGAGCATGGAAATGTCCAGAAGATGGAAAAAGAGTTTTATGTACCACTTATAACTCTTGCGAACACAATCAGCAAACCCAATCTGCATGTCACATTTGTCCACTGAACGCATGTTGAAGGTGTAATCAATCACAGCTGCAGGTTTTAGAATGGGTTCATTGCTCTCTCTATGCTGCCTGCCACTGTCTGCCATTTCATTAGGGTGAACTGATGACAACAGTGTGACATCTCGTTTGTCATGCCACCGAAATGCCATGATGTCATTGGCAGCAAACGCCTGCACCTCACCTCTACGAGTGCCAGCGTCAAACCTGGGCATATGTTTCCGATTTGCACGCACTGTGCCACACACATCTGTCATGTTCACTCGCAAAAAATCACTGAGTGAGGGGCTTGTGTACCAGTTATCTGTATATAATATATGCCCCTTACCAAGGCATGGTTCTATGACTCACGAAATCGTAATGACACAATTGCAAACAAACCATACCCCGGCCGGGATTGAACCCGCGGTCAGAGAGTCTCAAAACTCCAGCCCGTCGCGTTAGCCACTAGACCAGCTAGCCACAATAAGATTCGTCCAACTAGGTATATGTCTAGTGGCTAACGCGACGGGCTGGAGTTTTGAGACTCTCTGACCGCGGGTTCAATCCCGGCCGGGTATGGTTTGGCATGGTTCTATCATTGTTCTAACCACATCACCTGAGATGCCCAGTAACTTCCTGTTATTTTGCAATGTATAACTTCCAGTGTACACAATAATATCCAATACCAGACCACTGTAACAATCACAAAACACAAACAACTTTATACCAAAGCGTTTCCTCTTGCTTGGTATGTACTGCTTGAAAGAAAGTCTTCCTTTGAACAGAATCAAAGACTCGTCAATTACAAGCTTCCTGAAGGGATAAAAATGCGTACTGAATTTCTCTTTCAGATACACAAACACATTCCTAATCTTATATAACCTGTCATTTCATTTCTGTCAGGCCTGGTTTTGTCTGAGAAGTGAAGCATACGTAACATTAGCACAAATCGATTCACTGGCATTATATCACTGAAACCTGGGGTTGCAATCAGGCGGTCTGTTGACCAGTATGATTTCACTTTGTGCTTATACACATGTGGCATAAGCATTATTGTGGCAAAGAAAAGATACATCTCAGCCACAGTTGCCTCCTTCCACTGGTGTAGACGTGATTTTGGTGAAAGTAATGTGTTTGCCATGGTGTACTCGTAGTATGTGTTGCTTTCCATGACAATACTTTTCATCAGTGGTTCGTCAAAGAATAACTCGAAACATTCCAGTTCAGTGGCATTGTTCCCAAGTGTACAAGATGGCCGTATTCCACTTTGGCTGTCATCAAACTGGTGGGCATTTGGAACAAAATTGACAGCTTCCTGCCAATCCCAGGTGCGGTCTGCTGGTGGGTACTGGACAATGACAGGTGGTTGTGGTTGTGGAGGTTGTGGAGGCTGGTGTGGTGGGTGGGTGGGGGATGGTGGCCTTTGTTGTAGATCAGCTGAGACAGCGGCGTGGGTGGCAGCATGGCCCACTGCTGGTGCCTCACCGCCGACACCACTACCACCACGCACATTTTCCATCCCAATTGCAACAGTATCATCGTCATTTTCACTGTCTGTTCCTGTTGTACAGCCACGGGATGTACTCCGAGATGCATTCCTTCCCCTTGGAATAGCATATGGCACACTATCAGAGCGCATATATCGTCGTATATACTGACGCTTCACTGGGGAATATTGCACTTCACTATCACTACTGGAACTAGTTTGAAGAGCTTGTAGTTCATATTCACTATCACTATCATCACACATGCTCTCATCTGAGTCTGGGATTTGGGAAAATAGAAGTTTCCTCTTGGATTCTGGTACAACTGAACGTGAACACGAGGGCCCAGCACCAGAGGTGGAAGGCTGAGGGTCGTCTGGGTTTTCCTCACTATTACCGATATTATGGTTATTAGTTTCGGTCAAAACCTCACCAAAACCTTGAAACTCATCTTCACTGGCACTTCCATCTGTATTAGAACTGTCTCTGGGAAACAAAAGTGTCCCAATTCGCCGAGGAGTGAGGAGCTTCTTACCGCGAGGCATGGTGGATATTGTTTACTAAGATGGCATTCCCACAATGCACCACTGGGTCCCAGATTTTTTTTCTACCGCGCACACCGACCACACAGACCCATTCTCTCACATGTAGGCCTACCAGCCTTTTCCCGAGAGATTTGACGGCGCTAGAATTTGTGCATACTAGTATGTCAAAAACCCCTACACATAAGACGTACCAGTACGTCCAAAACCCTCAAAGGGTTAATAATGATGGTTTTCCTGAAGTAGCCTTGCCAGTGTTACAGGTAAAAACTGATGATAAAAGGCATAAATCAAAAAATGTAAATGCATTATTGGACCAGGGATCCCAGCGTACTTTCATAAAACGTAAAGGTCTTGATGGTATGAAAGTACAGATGGGAGATCCCACAACTTTATAATTATCTGGTTTTCTCTCAGATAAAAGGGCTCAATTGTATAGCACTGTTTATGTAACTGTCAGGTTGGGCAATGAGAAAAAACGTGTTAATGCAGTAATTGTAGATAGACTTCCAGAGAAAATATCTACAGTAGGGCTTAGTAAAGCTACAGAAAGACTCTCACATAATGTAAATTTAGCACCTTCTGGTGTAAGTGATGATTCTGTAGGCCCAATAAATATTTTGATAGGTAGTGACTATTATGCCTCCTTTGTAAAGGGTATGGTAAAGAAATGTGGTGTCACCCTTTTGAAGACTGCAGGAGGCCATGTAATGTATGGTAGGATTCCTCGTAACAATAATTCATGACTAGAGGAAACTACAAATACCATAACTGTGTGTCTTACTCATGAAGTCGTACCCCAGTATAATTCTTCCATAGAGGATGGTGTTGAGCCAGTGCATAAATTGTGGGAATTAGACAGCATTGGAATAAATGTAAATGAAGAAAGTCCAGACGATTCTTTTACTCAAGAGCAGTACCTGAAAGATGTAAAATTTGAATCTGGACAATACTGGGTACGACCTCCGTGGAGACTAAACCATCCAGAATTGTCCACTAATTACAGAATGGCATATGGGCAGTTAAAGGCTCAGCTCCGCGAACTGAGTAAGACACCAGAATTGTTAACTGCCTATAATGATATAATTGCTGAGCAGTTAATTAATAAATGTATAGAAGAGGTACCTCCTGAGCAAGCCAAAATTTATGGTCACTATTTGCCACATCACGGAGTGAAGAAGGATCCTAAGACCACTCCTCTGAGAATTGTGTTTAATTGTAGTGCTAGGAGTAACAAAAGTGTACCTAGTTTAAATGACTGTTTGATGACAGGTCCGTCGTTGACGGAAAAATTAAGAGATATCTTATTAAATTTCAGGATGAAAAATTATGCCTTTACGGCTGACATAAGTAAAGCTTTCCTAAGAGTGGGTTTACAAGAGGCTGACCGGGATTGTACCCGCTTCTTATGGCCTTAGAATCCTATTGACCCACTTAGCCCTCTGAAAACCTTTCGCTTTAGGAGCGTATTATTTGGTGCTACATCCAGTCCGTTCCTACTTCAAGCGACGATAAATGCACACCTTAAATGTACGGGAAGTCCATTGAGTAAAGTAATGAGCAAAGAATTTTACGTGGACAATTTCTTGGGTGTGACGTCAACTGAAGAGGAACTGTTTATGACTTATGGAGAGGCTAATAAAATAATGCAAAGTGCAAATATGCCTCTGAGAGAATGGAATAGTAATTCGTCCAAATTGAAGGACAAAATAAGTAAAGATTACCCTGGAGATGAAGTGCAAAAATGTAGTAATGTATTGGGTTTAAATTGGGATACTGAGAGAGATTTGTTAATGTTAAAACCTAATAATTACAGTATGCCCAATAAATTAACTAAGAGAGTCTTGCTTGCTGAAGTTTCCAAATGTTTTGATCCACTAGGCTTAGTGTCACCCCTTACTATAAGAGGGAAATTATTAATTCAGGAAGCATGGAAACTTAAATGTGCTTGGGATGAAATTCTACCTGAGGAATTCATTAACAGGTGGGATGAATTAATTGGTGATTATGAGAAAATTCCAATGTTGGAGTTCCCACGCCAGGTGGCCAATCCAAATGGGAAAAATGTACTCCACATATTTTGTGATGCTTCAATATTGGCATATGGAGCAGTTGCTTACCTTCAATGTAATAGTGTTATTTCTCTTATGTCTAAAGCTAAAGTGTCTTTAAATAAATCACGTACCTTGCCTCAGTTGGAATTAACAGCCATTTATGTAGGTGTCAAATTAGCTAATTATATAAGAAATAAGTTGCAGGAGGTAAATATTAGCGACACTGTAATTTGGTCTGATAATGAGGTATCCTTACAATGGATTCGCAATGGAAACGGTAAAATTGTGTACGTACAAAACAGAGTCGCTGAAATTTATCAGATGCAAGAGAAGTATAATAGTTTGGGTCAGCATATGTTAACATTTAATCATATACCCGGTGAGGAGAATCCAGCTGATTTCTTGTCTGGAGGTTTACCTTATGCTAAATTTGTAAATGCTGTATCATGGTTTAAAGGACCGAGCTGGTTGGTATATAAAGCTAATTGGCCTGTACAAAAGGCGTATATTGCTCCTGTTGAAATTACTGTGACCACCGCTCCAATAGTTTGTCCTTCCTTAGCCATTGACATAAAGAGGTATTCTTCTTTACCCAAACTAATCAATGTAACTAAGTTGGTGTTTAAATTTCTAAACAAGATGAATATTTCATATAAGTTTTCACCTCTTGAATATTGAATAAAGAGGGTACAGGAGGAAATCTATGGAAATGAGATTAAATTGATGATGGAAAGAAAAATTGTGAAAGGTTCCATAATAAAGAAATTGGGGCTGTATTTAGAGAACAATGTAATTAGGTGCAGAGGTAGGTTACAAAATGCTGAATTGGGTGATTATGCTAAACACCCTATCTTACTGCCCAAAACTCATCATCTAACAAATTTAATTGTTCTAAATGCCCATAAAAATGTAATGCATGGTGGGGTACAAGATACCTTAAATTGTATTAGGGAAACTTTCTGGATTCCACAAGGACGGCAAAGTGTAAAAAGGGTGATTAAATCTTGTGTAATATGTCGCCATGTGGATGCCAGATCCTATATGTACCCAGGTCCTCCACCATTGTCAAATGAGCAATCTGAGTCGTTTAGCAACGAACTCCGGCCGGCCGCAGTGTGGAAAATACTGTACATATTTTCCGGAAATACGGTAATTTATAGGTAAATAGAAGCCCTATACTGTATTTTTAAAAGAAGTATGTTATCGAAAATGGGAAACCTGTGGCTGGGGGGGGGACACTTACCATCTTGGTTTTGAATTCTGTACAAACGTTGGTGTAATGGGAAGAATTTTTCGTGCTCTAGAGGTTAAAATTGTGTTGACACCTCTCAAATAGGAGGCGAAATTGGTGTATGTGCATTCCTGCATAACTTGAGATATCAGACGACTGGACAAGACAGCTCCAGGAACCTCAGATAAGCTCTCTAGATTTGTGTGTAATTCTGGCCAGCATTATTTTCATAGATTTAGAGTGAGGTTTTCTGAGAATGATACACATTAATCTCCAGTCAAATTGGTGAGTGATATTAAGATATATTTTCCTTCTGTTATGTAATTGTGTATATATATAACCATTTATTATTTTTAATATACAGTCCACAAATTTATATATTTACCAGTATTCCTGGTGTATGTATATTTCATTTAATTAATAGGTCAGAGCAACTTGAGGTTATGACAGTGGTAGGTATCGAAGGGGGACATTTTTTGCGACCTAGGTGTCCCAAATTCCTACTTGTCTATGTAACATTGAAAAATAATAATTATCTTTGTTATTTTCTGTTATGTACATAATGAGTTACATTCAGATAAATGCAATTTTCCACAATAGTGATAGTGAGTGTAGCAGTGTAGTGATATTGAGAGTAGGAGCATAGTAATGGTGAGTAGCAGTATAGTGACAGTGTAGCAGTGTAATGAAGGTGAGTGTAGCAGTGTACTGATGGTGAGTGTAGCAGTGTAGTGATAGTGTAGCAGGATTTAAATAATATGAGTATGTTACTGAGAACAAGTAATATATATAACTCTGCAAGAACATAAAAAAAATCTTAATGTAAACAAAGGAACTAATAAATAAAACTCCTAAATCATTATTCAATAAACAAAAATATTTCCTTCTTCATTAAATAAATATTTAACTCACACACCAACACTCTTGTGTCTTTTGTTTTTACCATTGGTGAGACTTTTCACCTTGGCCTTGTTCGCAGTCATTTTATTCATCTCTGCCTTCTTAGGGTCAGTTATTTTGTATATACCTTTTCGGTTACTGGCACCTCGGAGGGCAGTTAACCTGTAGGCTAGGTCAACATCATCAATTGTTTCTATCTCTTGAATTTTCCTCTTTTTGCTCTTCTTTTGCTTGCCATTTAACCCTGTCTGGTCCAGGTCAGTTTTCTCCGATGAATTTTGTCTGCGACGTCTCTTATGTTTGCTTGTTTTTGGCTTTCTTACCATAGCCATCTTCAGTATATCGCCGGTTGGTCTCCTCCAGAGTTTGACTGGTGCGATCAGTCCCATGGCACTCATTGTAATTGACATGAGGACACACAACACAGTCATTGTGAAGGTAGTAGAGGAACACTCATGACAGCGTGATGTCACCTCAAGAAGAAGTGTTTTAAGATTTTGGACTTCCACGTAACATTCATAAGCGGTGATGACGCGACCAATGACAGGCAGCCACCTTGGATCAAACTGAAGGTCACTGTCGGTACTTGTCTCTTGTACTGGGGTGTCGCTCACATATCCCCACACATCAACTACAGTCGAGATGGAGAACCAATAGAACACTGGCTGGCAAGCATCGGTAGCTTGGTCAACCTCTCTTCTGAGGTCGTCTCTCTCCTTTTCTAAATCACGAACCCATGGATCGAAAAGCTGATAATAACAACCCACTATTTCCAGAATGATTCCCACTGCCAGCATCCACAAGCAGCAGGTTTTCAGTGCCATTTTGCAAAACATTTTGACGATTCTTAAGTTTACTGTTTAGTTCTTTATTTGATTATTTGATTATAATTTGATTTTCAAACTTAAGTTTAATTATATCAATAATATATTAATATAATAAATGATACCCCATTTTACTAAATATATCAACATTATGAAAAAATAGTGACCTTCGAATTTTCAGTTTATAATTGAAAGTGCACATAGAATTTATTTACATAGAAGAGAATCAAAATTTAATATTTTAACAGTGAGTTGTATTATAGTGTCTTATGACGGTGAGTGTAGTATAGTGTGTAGTGATAGGGTAGGTGTGTAGTGATGGTGAGTGTAGCAGGGTAGTGATGGTGAGTGTAGCAGTGTAGTGATATTGAGTGTAGCATTGTAGTGATGGTGAGTGTAGCAGTGTACTGATGGTGAGTGTGCAGTGTAGTGATGGTGAGTGTAGCAGGGTAGTGATGGTGAGTGTAGCAGGGTAGTGATGGTGAGTGTAGCAGTGTAGTGATATTGAGTGTAGCAGTGTAGTGATGGTGAGTGTAGCAGTATAGTGACAGTGTAGCAGTGTAGTGAAGCTGAGTGTAGCAGTGTACTGATGGTGAGTGTGCAGTGTAGTGATGGTGAGTGTAGCAGGGTAGTGATGGTGAGTGTAGCAGGGTAGTGATGGTGAGTGTAGCAGTGTAGTGATATTGAGTGTAGCAGTGTAGTGATGGTGAGTGTAGCAGTATAGTGACAGTGTAGCAGTGTAGTGAAGCTGAGTGTAGCAGTGTACTGATGGTGAGTGTGCAGTGTAGTGATGGTGAGTGTAGCAGTATAGTGACAGTGTAGCAGTGTAGTGAAGCTGAGTGTAGCAGTGTAATGATGGTGAGTGTAGCAGTGTAGTGATGGTGAGTGTAGCAGTATAGTGACAGTGTAGCAGTGTAGTGAAGCTGAGTGTAGCAGTGCACTGATGGTGAGTGTGCAGTGTAGTGATAGTGAGTGTACCAGTGTACTGATGGTGAGAGTGCAGTGTAGTGATAGTGAGTGTAGCAGGATTTAAATAATATGAGTATGTTACTGAGAACAAGTAATATATATAACTCTGCAAGAGCATAATCTCAACAAAAAAAATCTTATGGTAAACAAAGGAACTAATAAATAAAACTCCTAAATCATTATTCAATAAACAAAAATATTTCCTTCTTCATTAAATAAATATTTAACTCACACACCAACACTCTTGTGTCTTTTGTTTTTACCATTGGTGAGGCTTTTCACCTTGGCCTTGTTCGCAGTCTTTTTATTCATCTCTGCCTTCTTAGGGTCAGTTATTTTGTATATACCTTTTCGGTTACTGGCACCTCGGAGGGCAGTTAACCTGTAGGCTAGGTCAACATCATCAATTGTTTCTATCTCTTGAATTTTTCTCTTTTTGCTCTTCTTTTGCTTGCCATTTAACCCTGTCTGGTCCTGGTCAGTTTTCTCCGATGAATTTTGTCTGCGACGTCTCTTATGTTTGCTTGTTTTTGGCTTTCTTACCATAGCCATCTTCAGTGTATCGCCGGTTCGTCTCCTCCAGAGTTTGACTGGTGCGATCAGTCCCATGGCACTCATTGTAATTGACATGAGGACACACAACACAGTCATTGTGAAGGTAGTAGAGGAACACTCATGACAGCGTGATGTCACCTCAAGAAGAAGTGTTTTAAGATTTTGGACTTCCACGTAACATTCATAAGCGGTGATGACGCGACCAATGACAGGCAGCCACCTTGGATCAAACTGAAGGTCACTGTCGGTACTTGTCTCTTGTACTGGGGTGTCGCTCACATATCCCCACACATCAACTACAGTCGAGATGGAGAACCAATAGAACACTGGCTGGCAAGCATCGGTAGCTTGGTCAACCTCTCTTCTGAGGTCGTCTCTCTCCTTTTCTAAATCACGAACCCATGGATCGAAAAGCTGATAATAACAACCCACTATTTCCAGAATGATTCCCACTGCCAGCATCCACAAGCAGCAGGTTTTCAGTGCCATTTTGCAAAACATTTTGACGATTCTTAAGCTTACTGTTTAGTTCTTTATTTGATTATTTGATTATAATTTGATTTTCAAACTTAAGTTTAATTATTTCAATAATATATTAATATAATAAATGATACCCCATTTTACTAAATATATCAACATTATGAAAAAATAGTGACCTTCGAATTTTCAGTTTATAATTGAAAGTGTACATAGAATTTATTTACATAGAAGAGAATCAAAATTTAATATTTTAACAGTGAGTTGTATTATAGTGTCTTATGATGGTGAGTGTAGTACAGTGTGTGGTGATAGTGTAGCAGTGTAGTGATGGTGAGTGTAGCAGGGTAGTGATGGTGAGTGTAGCAGTGTACTGATGGTGAGTGTAGCAGTGTACTGATGGTGAGTGTAGCAGTGTACTGATGGTGAGTGTAGCAGTGTACTGATGGTGAGTGTGCAGTGTAGTGATAGTGAGTGTAGCAGGATTTAAATAATATGAGTATGTTACTGAGAACAAGTAATATATATAACTCTGCAAGAGCATAATCTCAACAAAAAAAATCTTATGGTAAACAAAGGAACTAATAAATAAAACTCCTAAATCATTATTCAATAAACAAAAATATTTCCTTCTTCATTAAATAAATATTTAACTCACACACCAACACTCTTGTGTCTTTTGTTTTTACCATTGGTGAGGCTTTTCACCTTGGCCTTGTTCGCAGTCTTTTTATTCATCTCTGTCTTCTTAGGGTCAGTTATTTTGTATATACCTTTTCGGTTACTTGCACCTCGGAGGGCAGTTAACCTGTAGGCTAGGTCAACATCATCAATTGTTTCTATCTCTTGAATTTTCCTCTTTTTGCTCTTCTTTTGCTTGCCATTTAACCCTGTCTGGTCCTGGTCAGTTTTCTCCGATGAATTTTGTCTGCGACGTCTCTTATGTTTGCTTGTTTTTGGCTTTCTTACCATAGCCATCTTCAGTATATCGCCGGTTCGTCCCCTCCAGAGTTTGACTGGTGCGATCAGTCCCATGGCACTCACTGCAATTGACATGAGGACACACAACACAGTCATTGTGAAGGGAGTAGAGGAACACTCATGACAGCGTGATGTCACCTCAAGAAGAAGTGTTTTAAGATTTTGGACTTCCACGTAACATTCATAAGCGGTGATGACGCGACCAATGACAGGCAGCCACCTTGGATCAAACTGAAGGTCACTGTCGGTACTTGTCTCTTGTACTGGGGTGTCGCTCACATATCCCCACACATCAACTACAGTCGAGATGGAGAACCAATAGAACACTGGCTGGCAAGCATCGGTAGCTTGGTCAACCTCTCTTCTGAGGTCGTCTCTCTCCTTTTCTAAATCACGAACCCATGGATCGAAAAGCTGATAATAACAACCCACTATTTCCAGAATGATTCCCACTGCCAGCATCCACAAGCAGCATGTTTTCAGTGCCATTTTGCAAAACATTTTGACGATTCTTAAGCTTACTGTTTAGTTCTTTATTTGATTATTTGATTATAATTTGATTTTCAAACTTAAGCTCAATTATTTCAATAATATATTAATATAATAAATGATACCCCATTTTACTAAATATATCAACATTATGAAAAAATAGTGACCTTCGAATTTTCAGTTTATAATTGAAAGTGTACATAGAATTTATTTACATAGAAGAGAATCAAAATTTAATATTTTAACAGTGAGTTGTATTATAGTGTCTTATGATGGTGAGTGTAGTATAGTGTGTGGTGATAGTGTAGCAGTGTAGTGATGGTGAGTGTAGCAGGGTAGTGATGGTGAGTGTAGCAGTGTACTGATGGTGAGTGTAGCAGTGTACTGATGGTGAGTGTAGCAGTGTACTGATGGTGAGTGTAGCAGTGTACTGATGGTGAGTGTAGCAGTGTACTGATGGTGAGTGTGCAGTGTAGTGATAGTGAGTGTAGCAGGATTTAAATAATATGAGTATGTTACTGAGAACAAGTAATATATATAACTCTGCAAGAGCATAATCTCAACAAAAAAAATCTTATGGTAAACAAAGGAACTAATAAATAAAACTCCTAAATCATTATTCAATAAACAAAAATATTTCCTTCTTCATTAAATAAATATTTAACTCACACACCAACACTCTTGTGTCTTTTGTTTTTACCATTGGTGAGGCTTTTCACCTTGGCCTTGTTCGCAGTCTTTTTATTCATCTCTGCCTTCTTAGGGTCAGTTATTTTGTATATACCTTTTCGGTTACTGGCACCTCGGAGGGCAGTTAACCTGTAGGCTAGGTCAACATCATCAATTGTTTCTATCTCTTGAATTTTCCTCTTTTTGCTCTTCTTTTGCTTGCCATTTAACCCTGTCTGGTCCTGGTCAGTTTTCTCCGATGAATTTTGTCTGCGACGTCTCTTATGTTTGCTTGTTTTTGGCTTTCTTACCATAGCCATCTTCAGTGTATTGCCGGTTCGTCTCCTCCAGAGTTTGACTGGTGCGATCAGTCCCATGGCACTCACTGCAATTGACATGAGGACACACAACACAGTCATTGTGAAGGTAGTAGAGGAACACTTATGACAGCGTGATGTCACCTCAAGAAGAAGTGTTTTAAGATTTTGGACTTCCACGTAACATTCATAAGCGGTGATGACGCGACCAATGACAGGCAGCCACCTTGGATCAAACTGAAGGTCACTGTCGGTACTTGTCTCTTGTACTGGGGTGTCGCTCACATATCCCCACACATCAACTACAGTCGAGATGGAGAACCAATAGAACACTGGCTGGCAAGCATCGGTAGCTTGGTCAACCTCTCTTCTGAGGTCGTCTCTCTCCTTTTCTAAATCACGAACCCATGGATCGAAAAGCTGATAATAACAACCCAATATTTCCAGAATGATTCCCACTGCCAGCATCCACAAGCAGCAGGTTTTCAGTGCCATTTTGCAAAACATTTTGACGATTCTTAAGCTTACTGTTTAGTTCGTTATTTGATTATTTGATTATAATTTGATTTTCAAACTTAAGCTTAACTATTTCAATAATATATTAATATAATAAATGCCCCATTTTACTAAATATATCAACATTATGAAAAAATAGTGACCTTCGAATTTTCAGTTTATAATTGAAAGTGTACATAGAATTTATTTGCATAGAAGAGAATCAAAATTTAATATTGTAACAGTGAGTTGTATTATAGTGTCTTATGATGGTGAGTGTAGTATAGTGTGTAGTGATAGTGTAGCAGTGTAGTGATGGTGAGTGTAGCAGGGTAGTGATGGTGAGTGTAGCAGTGTAGTGATGGTGAGTGTAGCAGGGTAGTGATGGTGAGTGTAGCAGTGTAGTGATGGTGAGTGTAGCAGTGTAGTGATGGTGAGTGTAGCAGTGTAGTGATGGTGAGTGTAGCAGGGTAGTGGTGAGTGTAGCAGGGTAGTGATGGTGAGTGTAGCAGTGTAGTGATGGTGAGTGTAGCAGGGTAGTGATGGTGAGTGTAGCAGTGTAGTGATGGTGAGTGTAGCAGTGTAGTGATGGTGAGTGTAGCAGGGTAGTGATGGTGAGTGTAGCAGTGTAGTGATGGTGAGTGTAGCAGGGTAGTGGTGAGTGTAGCAGGGTAGTGATGGTGAGTGTAGCAGTGTAGTGATGG
This sequence comes from Cherax quadricarinatus, assembly GCF_038502225.1. Taxonomy (NCBI): domain Eukaryota; kingdom Metazoa; phylum Arthropoda; class Malacostraca; order Decapoda; family Parastacidae; genus Cherax; species Cherax quadricarinatus. The sequence continues at coordinate 8,419,978 of NC_091389.1, read as the reverse complement.
TGAGTGTAGCAGGGTAGTGATGGTGTGTAGCAGTGAAGTGAAAGTGAGTGTAGCAGTGTAGTGAAGGTGAGTGTAGCAGTGTACTGATGGTGAGTGTGCATTGTAGTGATAGTGAGTGTAGCATGATTTAAATAATATGAGTATGTTACTGAGAACAAGTAATATATATAACTCTGCAAGAACATAATGTCAACAAAAAAATCTTAATGTAAACAAAGGAACTAATAAATAAAACTCCTAAATCATAATTCACTAAACAAAAATATTTCCTTCTTCATTAAATAAATATTTAACTCACACACCAACACTCTTGTGTCTTTTGTTTTTACCATTGGTGAGGCTTTTCACCTTGGCCTTGTTCGCAGTCTTTTTATTCATCTCTGCCTTCTTAGGGTCAGTTATTTTGTATATGCCTTTTCGGTTACTGGCACCTCGGAGGGCAGTTAACCTGTAGGCTAGGTCAACATCATCAATTGTTTCTATCTCTTGAATTTTCCTCTTTTTGCTCTTCTTTTGCTTGCCATTTAACCCTGTCTGGTCCTGGTCAGTTTTCTCCGATGAATTTTGTCTGCGACGTCTCTTATGTTTGCTTGTTTTTGGCTTTCTTACCATAGCCATCTTCAGTGTATTGCCGGTTCGTCTCCTCCAGAGTTTGACTGGTGCGATCAGTCCCATGGCACTCACTGCAATTGACATGAGGACACACAACACAGTCATTGTGAAGGTAGTAGAGGAACACTTATGACAGCGTGATGTCACCTCAAGAAGAAGTGTTTTAAGATTTTGGACTTCCACGTAACATTCATAAGCGGTGATGACGCGACCAATGACAGGCAGCCACCTTGGATCAAACTGAAGGTCACTGTCGGTACTTGTCTCTTGTACTGGGGTGTCGCTCACATATCCCCACACATCAACTACAGTCGAGATGGAGAACCAATAGAACACTGGCTGGCAAGCATCGGTAGCTTGGTCAACCTCTCTTCTGAGGTCGTCTCTCTCCTTTTCTAAATCACGAACCCATGGATCGAAAAGCTGATAATAACAACCCAATATTTCCAGAATGATTCCCACTGCCAGCATCCACAAGCAGCAGGTTTTCAGTGCCATTTTGCAAAACATTTTGACGATTCTTAAGCTTACTGTTTAGTTCGTTATTTGATTATTTGATTATAATTTGATTTTCAAACTTAAGCTTAACTATTTCAATAATATATTAATATAATAAATGCCCCATTTTACTAAATATATCAACATTATGAAAAAATAGTGACCTTCGAATTTTCAGTTTATAATTGAAAGTGTACATAGAATTTATTTGCATAGAAGAGAATCAAAATTTAATATTGTAACAGTGAGTTGTATTATAGTGTCTTATGATGGTGAGTGTAGTATAGTGTGTAGTGATAGTGTAGCAGTGTAGTGATGGTGAGTGTAGCAGGGTAGTGATGGTGAGTGTAGCAGTGTAGTGATGGTGAGTGTAGCAGGGTAGTGATGGTGAGTGTAGCAGTGTAGTGATGGTGAGTGTAGCAGTGTAGTGATGGTGAGTGTAGCAGGGTAGTGATGGTGAGTGTATCAGTGTAGTGATGGTGAGTGTAGCAGTGTAGTGGGTAGTAGCAGGGTAGTGATGGTGAGTGTAGCAGGGTAGTGATGGTGAGTGTAGCAGGGTAGTGATTGTGAGTGTAGCAGGGTAGTGATGGTGAGTGTAGCAGGGTAGTGATGGTGAGTGTAGCAGGGCAGTGACGGTGTAGCAGTGTAGTGATAGTGTAGCAGTGTAGTGAAGGTGAGTGTAGCAATGTACTGAAGGTGAGTGTAGCAATGTACTGAAGGTGAGTGTAGCAATGTACTGAAGGTGAGTGTAGCAGTGTACTGATGGTGAGTGTGCAGTGTAGTGATAGTGAGTGTAGCAAGATTTAAATAATATGAGTATGTTACTGAGAACAAGTAATATATATAACTCTGCAAGAACATAATCTCAACAAAAAAAAATCTTAATGTAAACAAAGGAACTAATAAATAAAACTCCTAAATCATTATTCAATAAACAAAAATATTTCCTTCTTCATTAAATAAATATTTAACTCACACACCAACACTCTTGTGTCTTTTGTTTTTACCACTGGTGAGGCTTTTCACCTTGGCCTTGTTTGCAGTCATTTTATTCATCTCTGCCTTCTTAGGGTCAGTTATTTTGTATATACCTTTTCGGTTACTGGCACCTCGGAGGGCAGTTAACCTGTAGGCTAGGTCAACATCATCAATTGTTTCTATCTCTTGAATTTTCCTCTTTTTGCTCTTCTTTTGCTTGCCATTTAACCCTGTCTGGTCCTGGTCAGTTTTCTCCGATGAATTTTGTCTGCGACGTCTCTTATGTTTGCTTGTTTTTGGCTTTCTTACCATAGCCATCTTCAGTGTATCGCCGGTTCGTCTCCTCCAGAGTTTGACTGGTGCGATCAGTCCCATGGCACTCATTGTAATTGACATGAGGACACACAACACAGTCATTGTGAAGGGAGTAGAGGAACACTCATGACAGCGAGATGTCACCTCAAGAAGAAGTGTTTTAAGATTTTGGATTTCCACATAACATTCATAAGCAGTGATGACGCGACCAATGACGGGCAGCCACCTTGGATCAAACTGAAGGTCACTGTCGGTACCTGTCTCCTGACCTGGGGTGTTGCTCACATATCGCCACACATCAACTACAGTTGAGATGGAGAACCAATAGAACACTGGCTGGCAAGCATCAGTAGCTTGGTCAACCTCTCTTCTGAGGTCGTTTCTCTCCTTTTCTAAATCACGAACCCATGGATCGAAAAGCTGATAATAACAACCCAATATTTCCAGAATGATTCCCATTGCCAGCATCCACAAGCAGCAGGTTTTCAGTGCCATTTTGCAAAACATTTTGATGATTCTTAAGCTTACTGTTTAGTTCTTTATTTGATTATTTGATTATAATTTGATTTTCAAACTTAAGCTTAATTATTTCAATAATATATTAATATAATAAATGATGCCCCATTTTACTAAATATATCAACATTATGAAAAAATAGTGACCTTCGAATTTTCAGTTTATAATTGAAAGTGTACATAGAATTTATTTGCATAGAAGAGAATCAAAATTTAATATTGTAACAGTGAGTTGTATTATAGTGTCTTATGATGGTGAGTGTAGTATAGTGTGTAGTGATAGTGTAGCAGTGTAGTGATGGTGAGTGTAGTATAGTGTGTAGTGATAGTGTAGCAGTGTAGTGATGGTGAGTGTAGCAGGGTAGTGATGGTGAGTGTAGCAGTGTAGTGATATTGAGGGTAGAAGTGTAGTGATGGTGAGTGAAGCAGTATAGTGATAGTGTAGCAGTGTAGTGAAGGTGAGTGTACCAGTGTACTGATGGTGAGTGTAGCAGTGTAGTGATGGTGAGTGTAGCAGTGTAGTTGTTGAAAATACTGTATATATTTTCCGGAAATACGGTAATTTATAGGTAAATAGATGCCCTATATTGTATTTTTAAAAGAAGTGTTATCAAAAATGGGAAACCTGCAGCTGGGGGGGGACACTTGCCATCTTGGTTTTGAATTTTGTACAAACGTTGGTGTAATGGGAAGAGTTTTTCGTGCTCTAGAGGTTAAAATTGTGTTGACACCTCTCAAATAGGAGGCGAAATTGGTGGATGTGCATTCCTGCATAACTTGAGATATCAGATGACTGGACAAGACAGCTCCAGGAACATCAGATAAGCTCTCTAGATTTGTGTGTAATTCTGGCCAGCATTATTTTCATAGATTTAGTTAGAGTGAGGTTTTCTGAGTATGATACACATTAATCTCCAGTCAAATTGGTGAGTGATATTAAGATATATTTTCCTTCTGTTATGTAATTGTGTATATATATATAACCATTTATTATTTTTAAAATACAGTCCACAAATTTATATATTTACCAGTATTCCTGGTGTATGTATATTTCATTTAATTAATAGGTCCAGAGCAACTTGTGGTTATGACAGTGGTAGGTATCGAAGGGGGACATTTTTTGCAACCTAGGTGTCCCAAATTCCTACTTGTCTATGTAACACTGATAAATAATAATTATCTTTGTTATCATTTTCTGTTATGTACATAATGAGTTACATTCAGATAAATGCAATTTTCCACATTTAATTAGCTCGTTGGTCCTTCTTGAACCGGAGATAATTAGTGAAGTCATTAATTAGTTAATTACTTAATAATTATATGTGAAATGACAGAAGGAGGTGGATGTTAAGTTCACAAATTTACTTAATGTGTAGTGGATTATAATTATTACAATATTTATTTGGATAAGTCAAGTGTGGCTAAAGATTATATTAATGTGTATAAGTGTGTGTGTAATTGATAAGCCAAGTGTAGCTAATTATATTAATGTGTATATTAATTTTGCAAAGCCAAAGTGGCTAGGATTTATATTAATGTATTTGTATAATATTAATTTGATAAGATAATTCGGGCCAAGATTTATATCAGTGTATGTGTAATTGATAAGCCAAGTGAAACTAATATTAATGTGTATAATATTAATTTGCTATGCCAAATTCTGGCAAGGATTTATTAACTTGTATAATATTAAATTTGATGAGCCAAGTTTGTATTAATGCACATTTAAAATTATATAATTTTTTATATGTAATTACTAAGCTCAAGTAGCTAGGATTTATTCAGAGGTAAGTTGTATCAGTGTCGTAAGTTGTAATAAGTGTTATTAATAAAGTTGAATTTAATACATTGCATCATGGCTGAAAATGAGGAAATTAATGTAGAAGAGAAACATATGGAATATAGAGTAAAGAAAGCATCACTGCAAGCTAGAAAAGGTCATGTAACAAAAGCATATAATAAATGTTTGGAATTAATGAATCAAGAAACTGTGAATACTGATGATTTAAAATTGTATTTAGATGCTTTAGGTAATAGGTATGATTCATACAAATTATATTACAACAAATATGAAGGAGATTTATTAGTAAACTGTGTAGATGAGACTGAAGTAGATCTTATGATTAATCAGTATTATGAATTAGAAGAAAAGATTCTTTCTTGTAAAAGTCAGGCCTTGAATAAATTAAAATGTGTAAACCAGGCAGTTAATCAGTCTGCTCCAACAAATAATATGTCTTTGCCAAAACTCCCAGAATTATGTTTACCTGTATTTAATCCTGGAGAAAATTGGGAGGAATTTTGGTCAATTTTTAAAGCAGCTGTGCATGACAGGAGTGACCTAGCCTGTGTAACTAAATTATTTGACCTCAAAGGACAGGTAAGAGGAGATGCTCACATACTGATACAAGCCTTTCCCAATGTAGATGACTCTTACAAGGAAGCAGTTGGCTTGTTGAAGGTCACTTATGGTAATATAGAACAAAGTAGGTTGGATCTAGTGAATATCATTATTAATTTAAAATCTCCAGATCACACTTACGAAGGTTTACAGCAGTTTAGAGTTAAACTGGAGAGCACTCTCAAAACTTTAAGTAATAAATATAATCTGAAGGAATCAGACTGGTTATTGAGTGCCATGATGGCCTGGTGGCTAAAGCTCCCGCTTCACACACGGAGGGCCCGGGTTCGATTCCCAGCGGGTGGAAACATTTCGACACTTTTCCTTACACCAATTGTCCTGTTCACCTAGCAGCAAATAGGTACCTGGGTGTTAGTGGACTGGTGTGGGTCGCATCCTGGGGGACAAGATTAAGGACCACAATGGAAATAAGTTAGACAGTCCTCGATGACGCACTGACTTTCTTGGGTTATCCTGGGTGGCTAACCCTCCGGGGTTAAAAATCCGAACGAAATCTTATCTTATCTTATCTTAATAAATTAAGCTGTAAAACACTTGAATGGATCTCGAACAAGTATCACAAGAGTTATTTTGGTCTGGAGGAAATAAGACTAGGTCTACAAGAATTAATTGTGCAGTTGCAGACCAGCCAACCAACTCATTTTAAACTTGCAACACATAATAACTCTGAGGTATCTGTCAAGTTTCACAAAGGAAAAAATTATCCCAATGGTAATAATCAAAATTTATTTCCTAAAAATAGTTGCACAGGTGCATATCAAGTAGCAAGAATCAGAAATAATGATTCTCCACAAGGCAAGAAGAATAAGTACCCTCCTAAGAGTAGCCCAGTTAATAAGAAACCAGTCAAAGAAAAGAGAGATTGTCTCTTCTGCAAGGGTACTCATTTTTCTAAGAATTGCAATGCATACAATTCATGGAATGATAAAGTTGAAAGATTGGAGGAACTTGACAGATGTATCAGGTGTTTGGGTAATCACAATGTAAAGGATTGCTATGCCAAATTAAACTTCTGTTATCAATGTCACAAAGGAAGACACCATATAGTCATGTGTAAAGGTCTATATGATAATGTTGATAATACATACAGAGGTACAAAATAATGATAATGTTGACAATCCTGACACAACAATAGCTAATGTAAAAATTGCTGCTAATGTTAACCCTTTGAGGGTCGACAGGCCCTCTCCAAAACTCGTTCTCAGGGTCGGCCAAATTTCAAAAAAAAAAAAAATTATTTTTTCTTATGAATTTTTTTTTTTCTAAACATTATAGGCTAAACAAAAAATTTTTACCGTCAATACTTAACGAGATATGGAAGCGTGAAGTTTGCCAAAATTGAACAACATCTGGTAACATCGCCGACTGTCGTCACCCGGTATTTTTCTATTTACTTTTTTATGTACTATTTTCAATTATTTTTCAATTTTTCTTTTTCTGAGCAACTTTTATGACCTCTGAGGCCAACATGATCAGTATTTTGTAAGTTTTTTCTTTTTCAATACTACACAATAAGGGCGTAAACACTGTTGTCATTATTTTGTTTATAGACAATATTTACACAAACGATATGAAATGTTATTTATTACTATTTTTCTATATTTTATATACACATATACAGTCACAGGGAATGTTTCTAGAAGTTCTGCAGCCTGTGGAACTCTTTGAAACATGGTGTCATACACAGTGGTGTTTTACACTCCTCACACATAAAACGAGTGTCTCTGTGTTGTTGTGGGCGTTTTTTTGTATGTGCACAGACATAACACCTCTTCTGAGCCTTTTTCTTGAAAGCAGTAGCAGGCAGTTTTACCAGGAAGTGATCACCATGCTTCAGACGAGCAGGTAGTTGTTGATAATTTGGTGGGCGGTCAATTGCAGGTGCTGTTCCTTGGTACTTGAATACTATTTGTCTGATGACAGACAAACAGAATTCGCCGTACTGTGGTTTGTTTCTGGTCCTCATTTTATACATATTATAAGCATTGAGCATGGAAATGTCCAGAAGATGGAAAAAGAGTTTTATGTACCATTTATAACTCTTGCGAACACAATCAGCAAACCCAATCTGCATGTCACATTTGTCCACTGAACGCATGTTGAAGGTGTTATCAACCACAGCTGCAAGTTTTAGAATGGGTTCACTGCTCTCTCTATGCTGCCTGCCACTGTCTGCCATTTCATTAGGGTGAACTGATGACAACAATGTGACATCTCGTTTGTCATGCCACCGAAATGCCATGATGTCATTGGCAGCAAACGCCTGCACCTCACCTCTACGAGTGCCAGCGTCAAACCTGGGCATATGTTTCTGATTTGCACGCACTGTGCCACACACATCTGTCATGTTCACTCGCAAAAAATCACTGAGTGAGGGGCTTGTGTACCAGTTATCTGTATATAATATATACCCCTTACCAAGGCATGGTTCTATGACTCACGAAATCGTAATGACATGATTGCAAACAAACCATACCCCGGCCGGGATTGAACCCGCGGTCAGAGAGTCTCAAAACTCCAGCCCGCCGCGTTAGCCACTAGACCAGCTAGCCACAATAAGATTCATCCAACTAGGTATATGTCTAGTGGCTAACGCGACGGGCTGGAGTTTTGAGACTCTCTGACCGCGGGTTCAATCCTGGCCGGGTATGGTTTGGCATGGTTCTATCATTGTTCTAACCACATCACCTGAGATGCCCAGTAACTTCCTGGTATTTTGCAATGTATAACTTCCAGTGTACACAATAATATCCAATACCAGACCACTGTAACAATCACAAAACACAAACAACTTTATACCAAAGCGTTTCCTCTTGCTTGGTATGTACTGCTTGAAAGAAAGTCTTCCTTTGAACAGAATCAAAGACTCGTCAATTACAAGCTTCCTGATAAATTAGACACATGTGCAACTCTTGGGTATCTTTATTGAGGAAACGTTTCGCCACACAGTGGCTTCATCAGTCCATACGTAGGAGAAACTTGAAGAACAGGAGGAGAATGAGGTAATCAGTCCCTCAACCTTGAGTCGATGTGTTCAGTCCATCAATCTTGAATAGAATACTGTATTCTATTCAAGATTGATGGACTGAACACATCGACTCAAGGTTGAGGGACTGATTACCTCATTCTCCTCCTGTTCTTCAAGTTTCTCCTACGTATGGACTGATGAAGCCACTGTGTGGCGAAACGTTTCCTCAATAAAGATACCCAAGAGTTGCACATGTGTCTAATTTATCAACATGTCGGTTCTCTGAACCATTCATCTACAAGCTTCCTGAAGGGATAAAAATGCGTACTGAATTTCTCTTTCAGATACACAAACACATTCCTAATCTTATATAACCTGTCATTTCATTTCCGTCAGGCCTGGTTTTGTCTGAGAAGTGAAGCATACGTAACATTAGCACAAATCGATTCACTGGCATTATATCACTAAAACCTGGGGTTGCAATCAGGCGGTCTGTTGACCAGTATGATTTCACTTTGTGCTTATACACATGTGGCATAAGCATTATTGTGGCAAAGAAAAGATACATCTCAGCCACAGTTGCCTCCTTCCACTGGTGTAGACGTGATTTTGGTGAAAGTAATGTGTTTGCCATGGTGTACTCGTAGTATGTGTTGCTTTCCATGACAATACTTTCCATCAGGGGTTCGTCAAAGAATAACTCGAAACATTCCAGTTCAGTGGCATTGTTCCCAAGTGTACAAGATGGCCGTATTCCACTTTGGCTGTCATCAAACTGGTGGGCATTTGGAACAAAACTGACAGCTTCCTGCCAATCCCAGGTGCGGTCTGCTGGTGGGTACTGGACAATGACAGGTGGTTGTGGAGGTTGTGGAGGCTGGTGTGGTGGGTGGGTGGGGGATGGTGGCCTTTGTTGTAGATCAGCTGAGGCAGCGGCGTGGGTGGCAGCATGGCCCACTGCTGGTGCCTCACCGCCGACACCACTACCACCACGCACATTTTCCATCCCAATTGCAACAGTATCATCGTCATTTTCACTGTCTGTTCCTGTTGTACAGCCACGGGATGTACTCCAAGATGCACTCCTTCCCCTTGGAATAGCATATGGCACACTATCAGAGCGCATATATCGTCGTATATACTGACGCTTCACTGGGGAATATTGCACTTCACTATCACTACTGGAACTAGTTTGAAGAGCTTGTAGTTCATATTCACTATCACTATCATCACCCATGCTCTCATCTGAGTCTGGGATTTGGGAAAATAGAAGTTTCCTCTTGGATTCTGGTACAACTGAACGTGAACAAGACGGCCCAGCACCAGAGGTGGAAGGCTGAGGGTTGTCTGGGTTTTCCTCACTATTACCGATATTATGGTTATTAGTTTCGGTCAAAACCTCACCAAAACCTTGAAACTCATCTTCACTGGCACTTCCATCTGTATTAGAACTGTCTCTGGGAAACAAAAGTGTCCCAATTCGCCGAGGAGTGAGGAGCTTCTTACCGCGAGGCATGGTGGATATTGTTTACTAAGATGGCATTCCCACAATGCACCACTGGGTCCCAGATTTTTTTTCTACCGCGCACACCGACCACACAGACCCATTCTCTCACATGTAGGCCTACCAGCCTTTTCCCGAGAGATTTGACGGCGCTAGAATTTGTGCATACTAGTATGTCAAAAACCCCTACACGTAAGACGTACCAGTACGTCCGAAACCCTCAAAGGGTTAATAATGATGGTTTTGCTGAAGTAGCCTTGCCTGTGTTACAGGTAAAAATTGATGATAAAAGGCATAAATCAAAAAATGTAAATGCATTATTGGACCAGGGATCCCAGCGTACTTTCATAAAACGTAAATGTCTTGATGGTATGAAAGTACAGATGGGAGATCCCACAACTTTAAAATTATCTGGTTTTCTCTCAGATAAAAGGGCTCAATTGTATGACACTGTTCATGTAACTGTCAGGTTGGGCAATGAGAAAAAACGTGTTAATGCGGTAATTGTAGATAGACTTCCAGAGAAAATATCTACAGTAGGGCTTAGTAAAGCTACAGAAAGACTCTCACATAATGTAAATTTAGCACCTTCTGGTGTAAGTGATGATTCTGTAGGCCCAATAAATATTTTGATAGGTAGTGACTATTATGCCTCCTTTGTAAAGGGTATGGTAAAGAAATGTGGTGTCACCCTTTTGAAGACTGCAGGAGGCCATGTAATGTATGGTAGGATTCCTCGTAATAATAATTCATGACTAGAGGAAACTACAAATACCATAACTGTGTGTCTTAACCCTTTGAGGGTCGACAGGCCCTCTCCGAAACTCGTTCTCAGGGTCGGCCAAATTTAAAAAAAAAAAAAAATTATTTTCTCTTATGAAAAGATAGAGAATCTTTTCCCGATCATAAAGACACCAAAAGTTTGAAATTTGATAGAAAACTTATGGAATTATGCTCTCGCAAAGTTAGCGGTCTCGGCGATGTTTACGCATCGGCGATTTTGCCCACTTTGAGCCCCATTTTCGGCCAATTTCACTGTACTAGTCGACAAAAAACATAAATATTTCGCTAGAACTCCATTTTTTCTATCGAATGGGTGCAAGAAACCACCCATTTATGAAATTCAACTATCCAGTACAGTGGTCAGAATTTAGCAATTTTGCAAATTTCACACAAATTTCAAAAGATGCCAATTTCCGAATAGGGTCCAGAATAAACAAGAAAGACATTCCTGGCACTAAAATGACATTTCCTCTAGTTATTAGTCACGTCTCAAGGCCCCTCTTATATTCTTTTGCTTTCCACTTTGAATTTTTATTCTCACAAAAAATATAAGATTTACTGTTATGCAGACTACTGCATTAGTGTAAAAAATGGTATAAATATTATTGGTGCACTTGTGAAAGAATATTAGACTCACCAGTTGACGTGTATTGCACACTTGTTTACTTTTGAAGTTTGGTAAAAATCGAACATTTCTGCTACTTTGAGCTCAATTTCAAGGCACCTTTCATTGGAAAACCAGTCAAAATCATCTCAATTTCTGTAATATGTCTTCCACTCTATAAAATGAGACCAAGAAAACTAGAATACAACAATAAATACCATACGAAAATACACTGCAAAGTCGCTGATTTATTCCAAAAAAATGGTCAAAGTTTTTTTTTTCTCATTATGCACTGTGTGCTGCAGGATTTTTTTTAGACTGTGCACACTGACCACATAGACCCATTCTTTCATATGAAGGCCTACCAGCTTTCTCCCACTAGATTTGAGGCCGCTAGAATTTATGCATACTAGTACGTCAAAAACCCCTACGCGTAAGACGTACTAGTACGACCAAAACCCTCAAAGGGTTAATCATGAAGTTGTACCCCAGTATAATTCTTTCACAGAGGATGGTGTTGAGCCAGTGCATAAATTGTGGGAATTAGACAACATTGGAATAAATGTAAATGAAGAAAGTCTAGACGATTCTTTTACTCAAGAACAGTACCTGAAAGATGTAAAATTTGAATCTGGACAATAATGGGTATGACTTCCGTGGAGACTGAACCATCCAGAATTGCCCACTAATTACAGAATGGCATATGGGCAGTTAAAGGCTCAGCTCCGCGAACTGAGTAAGACACCAGAATTGTTAACTGCCTATACATGTAATGATATAATTGCTGAGCAGTTAATTAATAAATTTATAGAAGAGGTACCTCCTGAGCAAGCCAAAATTTATGGTCACTATTTACCACATCACGGAGTGAAGAAGGATTCTAAGACCACTCCTCTGAGAATTGTGTTTAATTGTAGTGCCAGGAGTAACAAAAGTGTACCTAGTTTAAATGACTGTTTGATGACAGGTCCGTCGTTGATGGAAAAATTAAGAGATATCTTATTAAATTTCAGGATGAAAAATTATGCCTTTACGGCTGACATAAGTAAAGCTTTCCTAAGAGTGGGTTTACAAGAGGCTGACCGGGATTGTACCCGCTTCTTATGGCCTTAGAATCCTATTGACCCACTTAGCCCTCTGAAAACCTTTCGCTTTAGGAGCGTATTATTTGGTGCTACATCCAGTCCGTTCCTACTTCAAGCGACGATAAATGCACACCTTAAATGTACGGGAAGTTCATTGAGTAAAGTAATGAGCAAAGAATTTTACGTGGACAATTTCTTGGGTGTGACGTCAACTGAAGAGGAACTGTTTATGACTTATGGAGAGGCTAATAAAATAATGCAAAGTGCAAATATGCCTCTGAGAGAATGGAATAGTAATTCGTCCAAATTGAAGGACAAAATAAGTAAAGATTACCCTGGAGATGAAGTGCAAAAATGTAGTAATGTATTGGGTTTAAATTGGGATACTGAGAGAGATTTGTTAATGTTAAAACCTAATAATTACAGTATGCCCAATAAATTAACTAAGAGAGTCTTGCTTGCTGAAGTTTCCAAATGTTTTGATCCACTAGGCTTAGTGTCACCCCTTACTATAAGAGGGAAATTATTAATTCAGGAAGCATGGAAACTTAAATGTGCTTGGGATGAAATTCTACCTGAGGAATTCATTAACAGGTGGGATGAATTAATTGGTGATTATGAGAAAATTCCAATGTTGGAGTTCCCACACCAGGTGGCCAATCCAAATGGGAAAAATGTACTCCACATATTTTGTGATGCTTCAATATTGGCATATGGAGCAGTTGCTTACCTTCAATGTAATAGTGTTATTTCTCTTATGTCTAAGGCTAAAGTGTCTTCAAATAAATCACGTACCTTGCCTCAGTTAGAATTAACAGCCATTTATGTAGGTGTCAAATTAGCTAATTATATAAAAAATAAGTTGCAGGAGGTAAATATTAGCGACACTGTAATTTGGTCTGATAATGAGGTATCCTTACAATGGATTCGCAATGGAAACAGTAAAATTGTGTACTTACAAAACAGAGTCGCTGAAATTTATCAGATGCAAGAGAAGTATAATAGTTTGGGTCAGCATATGTTAACATTTAATCATATACCTGGTGAGGAGAATCCAGCTGATTTCTTGTCTGGAGGTTTACCTTATGCTAAATATGTAAATGCTGTATCATGGTTTAAAGGACCGAGCTGGTTGGTATATAAAGCTAATTGGCCTGTACAAAAGGCGTATATTGCTCCTGTTGAAATTACTGTGACCACCGCTCCAATAGTTTGTCCTTCCTTAGCCACTGACATAAAGAGGTATTCTTCTTTACCCAAACTAATCAATGTAACTAAGTTGGTGTTTAAATTTCTAAACAAGATGAATATTTCATATAAGTTTTCACCTCTTGAATATTGGATAAAGAGGGTACAGGAGGAAATCTATGGAAATGAGATTAAATTGATGATGGAAAGAAAAATTGTGAAAGGTTCCATAATAAAGAAATTGGGGCTGTATTTAGAGAACAGTGTAATTAGGTGCAGAGGTAGGTTACAAAATGCTGAATTGGGTGATTATGCTAAACACCCTATCTTACTGCCCAAATCTCATCATCTAACAAATTTAATTGTTCTAAATGCCCATAAAAATGTAATGCATGGTGGGGTACAAGATACCTTAAATTGTATTAGGGAAACTTTCTGGATTCCACAAGGACGGCAAAGTGTAAAAAGGGTGATTAAATCTTGTGTAATATGTCGCCATGTGGATGCCAGATCCTATATGTACCCAGGTCCTCCACCATTGTCAAATGAGCCATCTGAGTCGTTTAGCAATGAACTCCGGCCGGCCACAGTGTGGAAAATACTGTACATATTTTCCGGAAATACGGTAATTTATAGGTAAATAGATGCCCTATACTGTATTTTTAAAAGAAGTATGTTATCGAAAATGGGAAACCTGCGGCTGGGGGGGACACTTACCATCTTGGTTTTGAATTCTGTACAAACGTTGGTGTAATGGGAAGAATTTTTCGTGCTCTAGAGGTTAAAATTGTGTTGACACCTCTCAAAAAGGAGGCGAAATTGGTGGATGTGCATTCCTGCATAACTTGAGATATCAGACGACTGGACAAGACAGCTCCAGGAACCTCAGATAAGCTCTCTAGATTTGTGTGTAATTCTGGCCAGCATTATTTTCATAGATTTAGAGTGAGGTTTTCTGAGAATGATACACATTAATCTCCAGTCAAATTGGTGAGTGATATTAAGATATATTTTCCTTCTGTTATGTAATTGTGTATATATATAACCATTTATTATTTTTAATATACAGTCCACAAATTTATATATTTACCAGTATTCCTGGTGTATGTATATTTCATTTAATTAATAGGTCCAGAGCAACTTGAGGTTATGACAGTGGTAGGTATCGAAGGGGGACATTTTTTGCGACCTAGGTGTCCCAAATTCCTACTTGTCTATGTAACATTGATAAATAATAATTATCTTTGTTATCATTTTCTGTTATGTACATAATGAGTTACATTCAGATAAATGCAATTTTCCACAGTAGTGATAGTGAGTGTAGCAGTGTAGTGATATTGAGAGTAGGAGCATAGTAATGGTGAGTGTAGCAGTATAGTGACAGTGTAGCAGTGTAATGAAGGCGAGTGTAGCAGTGTACTGATGGTGAGTGTAGCAGTGTAGTGATAGTGTAGCAGGATTTAAATAATATGAGTATGTTACTGAGAACAAGTAATATATATAACTCTGCAAGAACATAACAAAAAAAATCTTAATGTAAACAAAGGAACTAATAAATAAAACTCCTAAATCATTATTCAATAAACAAAAATATTTCCTTCTTCATTAAATAAATATTTAACTCACACACCAACACTCTTGTGTCTTTTGTTTTTACCATTGGTGAGGCTTTTCACCTTGGCCTTGTTCGCAGTCATTTTATTCATCTCCGCCTTCTTAGGGTCAGTTATTTTGTATATACCTTTTCGGTTACTGGCACCTCGGAGGGCAGTTAACCTGTAGGCTAGGTCAACATCATCAATTGTTTCTATCTCTTGAATTTTCCTCTTTTTGCTCTTCTTTTGCTTGCCATTTAACCCTGTCTGGTCCTGGTCAGTTTTCTCCGATGAATTTTGTCTGCGACGTCTCTTATGTTTGCTTGTTTTTGGCTTTCTTACCATAGCCATCTTCAGTATATCGCCGGTTCGTCTCCTCCAGAGTTTGACTGGTGCGATCAGTCCCATGGCACTCACTGCAATTGACATGAGGACACACAACACAGTCATTGTGAAGGGAGTAGAGGAACACTCATGACAGCGTGATGTCACCTCAAGAAGAAGTGTTTTAAGATTTTGGACTTCCACGTAACATTCATAAGCGGTGATGACGCGACCAATGACAGGCAGCCACCTTGGATCAAACTGAAGGTCACTGTCGGTACTTGTCTCTTGTACTGGGGTGTCGCTCACATATCCCCACACATCAACTACAGTCGAGATGGAGAACCAATAGAACACTGGCTGGCAAGCATCGGTAGCTTGGTCAACCTCTCTTCTGAGGTCGTCTCTCTCCTTTTCTAAATCACGAACCCATGGATCGAAAAGCTGATAATAGCAACCCACTATTTCCAGAATGATTCCCACTGCCAGCATCCACAAGCAGCAGGTTTTCAGTGCCATTTTGCTAAACATTTTGATGATTCTTAAGCTTACTGTTTAGTTCTTTATTTGATTATTTGATTATAACTTGATTTTCAAACTTAAGTTTAAATATTTCAATAATAATATTAATATAATAAATGATACCCCATTTTACTAAATATATCAACATTATGAAAAAATAGTGACCTTCGAATTTTCAGTTTATAATTGAAAGTGTACATAGAATTTATTTACATAGAAGAGAATCAAAATTTAATATTTTAACAGTGAGTTGTATTATAGTGTCTTATGATGGTGAGTGTAGTATAGTGTGTAGTGATAGTGTAGGTGTGTAGTGATGGTGAGTGTAGCAGGGTAGTGATGGTGAGTGTAGCAGTGTAGTGATATTGAGTGTAGCAGTGTAGTGATGGTGAGTGTAGCAGTATAGTGACAGTGTAGCAGTGTAGTGAAGGTGAGTGTAGCAGTGTACTGATGGTGAGTGTGCAGTGTAGTGATGGTGAGTGTAGCAGGGTAGTGATGGTGAGTGTAGCAGTGTAGTGAAGCTGAGTGTAGCAGTGTACTGATGGTGAGTGTGCAGTGTAGTGATGGTGAGTGTAGCAGTATAGTGACAGTGTAGCAGTGTAGTGAAGGTGAGTGTAGCAGTGTACTGATGGTGAGTGTAGCAGGATTTAAATAATATGAGTATGTTACTGAGAACAAGTAATATATATAACTCTGCAAGAACATAATCTCAACAAAAAAAATCTTATGGTAAACAAAGGAACTAATAAATAAAACTCCTAAATCATTATTCAATAAACAAAAATATTTCCTTCTTAATTAAATAAATATTTAACTCACACACCAACACTCTTGTGTCTTTTGTTTTTACCATTGGTGAGGCTTTTCACCTTGGCCTTGTTCGCAGTCTTTTTATTCATCTCTGCCTTCTTAGGGTCAGTTATTTTGTATATACCTTTTCGGTTACTGGCACCTCGGAGGGCAGTTAACCTGTAGGCTAGGTCAACATCATCAATTGTTTCTATCTCTTGAATTTTCCTCTTTTTGCTCTTCTTTTGCTTGCCATTTAACCCTGTCTGGTCCTGGTCAGTTTTCTCCGATGAATTTTGTCTGCGACGTCTCTTATGTTTGCTTGTTTTTGGCTTTCTTACCATAGCCATCTTCAGTGTATCGCCGGTTCGTCTCCTCCAGAGTTTGACTGGTGCGATCAGTCCAATGGCACTCACTGCAATTGACATGAGGACACACAACACAGTCATTGTGAAGGGAGTAGAGGAACACTCATGACAGCGTGATGTCACCTCAAGAAGAAGTGTTTTAAGATTTTGGACTTCCACGTAACATTCATAAGCGGTGATGACGCGACCAATGACAGGCAGCCACCTTGGATCAAACTGAAGGTCACTGTCGGTACTTGTCTCTTGTACTGGGGTGTCGCTCACATATCCCCACACATCAACTACAGTCGAGATGGAGAACCAATAGAACACTGGCTGGCAAGCATCGGTAGCTTGGTCAACCTCTCTTCTGAGGTCGTCTCTCTCCTTTTCTAAATCACGAACCCATGGATCGAAAAGCTGATAATAGCAACCCACTATTTCCAGAATGATTCCCATTGCTAGCATCCACAAGCAGCAGGTTTTCAGTGCCATTTTGCAAAACATTTTGACGATTCTTATGCTTACTGTTTAGTTCTTTATTTGATTATTTGATTATAATTTGATTTTCAAACTTAAGTTTAATTATTTCAATAATATATTAATATAATAAATGATACCCCATTTTACTAAATATATCAACATTATGAAAAAATAGTGACCTTCGAATTTTCAGTTTATAATTGAAAGTGTACATAGAATTTATTTACATAGAAGAGAATCAAAATTTAATATTTTAACAGTGAGTTGTATTATAGTGTCTTATGATGGTGAGTGTAGTATAGTGTGTAGTGATAGTGTAGCAGTGTAGTGATGGTGAGTGTAGCAGGGTAGTGATGGTGAGTGTAGCAGTGTAGTGATGGTGAGTGTAGCAGGGTAGTGATGGTGAGTGTAGCAGTGTACTGATGGTGAGTGTAGCAGTGTACTGATGGTGAGTGTAGCAGTGTACTGATGGTGAGTGTAGCAGTGTACTGATGGTGAGTGTAGCAGTGTACTGATGGTGAGTGTAGCAGTGTACTGATGGTGAGTGTAGCAGTGTAGTGAAGGTGAGTGTAGCAGTGTACTGATGGTGAGTGTAGCAGTGTAGTGAAGGTGAGTGTAGCAGTGTACTGATGGTGAGTGTAGCAGTGTAGTGAAGGTGAGTGTAGCAGTGTACTGATGGTGAGTGTAGCAGTGTAGTGAAGGTGAGTGTAGCAGTGTAGTGATGGTGAGTGTAGCAGTGTAGTGAAGGTGAGTGTAGCAGTGTACTGATGGTGAGTGTGCAGTGTAGTGATAGTGAGTGTAGCAGGATTTAAATAATATGAGTATGTTACTGAGAACAAGTAATATATATAACTCTGCAAGAACATAATCTCAACAAAAAAAAATCTTACGGTAAACAAAGGAACTAATAAATAAAACTCCTAAATCATTATTCAATAAACAAAAATATTTCCTTCTTCATTAAATAAATATTTAACTCACACACCAACACTCTTGTGTCTTTTGTTTTTACCATTGGTGAGGCTTTTCACCTTGGCCTTGTTCGCAGTCTTTTTATTCATCTCTGCCTTCTTAGGGTCAGTTATTTTGTATATACCTTTTCGGTTACTGGCACCTCGGAGGGCAGTTAACCTGTAGGCTAGGTCAACATCATCAATTGTTTCTATCTCTTGAATTTTCCTCTTTTTGCTCTTCTTTTTCTTGCCATTTAACCCTGTCTGGTCCTGGTCAGTTTTCTCCGATGAATTTTGTCTGCGACGTCTCTTATGTTTGCTTGTTTTTGGCTTTCTTACCATAGCCATCTTCAGTGTATTGCCGGTTCGTCTCCTCCAGAGTTTGACTGGTGCGATCAGTCCCATGGCACTCACTGCAATTGACATGAGGACACACAACACAGTCATTGTGAAGGGAGTAGAGGAACACTCATGACAGCGTGATGTCACCTCAAGAAGAAGTGTTTTAAGATTTTGGACTTCCACGTAACATTCATAAGCAGTGATGACGCGACCAATGACAGGCAGCCACCTTGGATCAAACTGAAGGTCACTGTCGGTACTTGTCTCTTGTACTGGGGTGTCGCTCACATATCCCCACACATCAACTACAGTCGAGATGGAGAACCAATAGAACACTGGCTGGCAAGCATCGGTAGCTTGGTCAACCTCTCTTCTGAGGTCGTCTCTCTCCTTTTCTAAATCACGAACCCATGGATCGAAAAGCTGATAATAGCAACCCACTATTTCCAGAATGATTCCCATTGCTAGCAACCACAGGCAGCATGTTTTCAGTGCCATTTTGCAAAACATTTTGACGATTCTTAAGCTTACTGTTTAGTTCTTTATTTGATTATTTAATTATAATTTGATTTTCAAACTTAAGCTTAACTATTTCAATAATATATTAATATAATAAATGCCCCATTTTACTAAATATATCAACATTATGAAAAATAGTGACCTTCGAATTTTCAGTTTATAATTGAAAGTGTACATAGAATTTATTTACATAGAAGAGAATCAAAATTTAATATTTTAAATATTTTAACATTGAGTTGTATTATAGTGTCTTATGATGGTGAGTGTAGTATAGTGTGTAGTGATAGTGAGTAGCAGTGTAGTGATGGTGAATGTAGCAGGGTAGTGATGTTGAGTGTAGCAGTGCAGTGATAGTGAGTGTAGTAGTGTAGTGATGGTGAGTGTAGCAGTGTAGTGAAGGTGAGTGTAGCAGTGTAGTGAAGGTGAGTGTAGCAGTGTAGTGATAGTGTAGCAGTGTAGTGATAGTGAGTGTAGCAGTGTAGTGATGGTAAGTGTAGCAGTGTAGTGATGGTAAGTGTAGCAGTGTAGTGATGGTAAGTGTAGCAGTGTAATGATAGTGTAGCAGTGTAGTGATGGTAAGTGTAGCAGTGTAGTGATGGTAAGTGCAGCAGTGTAGTGATGGTAAGTGTAGCAATGTAGTGATAAGTGTAGCAGTGCAGTGATGGTAAGTGTAGCAGTGCAGTGATGGTAAGTGTAGCAGTGCAGTGATGGTAAGTGTAGCGATGGTAAGTGTAGCAGTGCAGTGATGGTAAGTGTAGGAGTGTAGTGATGGTGAGTAGCACTGTAGTGATGGTGAGTAGCACTGTAGTGATGGTGAGTAGCACTGTAGTGATGGTGAGTAGCACTGTAGTTATGGTGAGTAGCACTGTAGTTATGGTGAGTAGCACTGTAGTGATGGTGAGTAGCACTGTAGTTATGGTGAGTAGCACTGTAGTGATGGTGAGTAGCACTGTAGTGATGGTGAGTAGCACTGTAGTGATGGTGAGTAGCACTGTAGTGATGGTGAGTAGCACTGTAGTGATGGTGAGTAGCAGTGTAGTGATGGTGAGTAGCAGTGTAGTGATGGTGAGTAGCACTGTAGTGATGGTGAGTAGCACTGTAGTGATGGTGAGTAGCACTGTAGTGATGGTGAGTAGCACTGTAGTGATGGTGAGTAGCAGTGTAGTGATGGTGAGTAGCAGTGTAGTGATGGTGAGTAGCACTGTAGTGATGGTGAGTAGCACTGTAGTGATGGTGAGTAGCACTGTAGTGATGGTGAGTAGCAGTGTAGTGATGGTGAGTAGCACTGTAGTGATGGTGAGTAGCACTGTAGTGATGGTGAGTAAAAACAGTAAACAAGTAATATCACAATATACAAAATGACCACTGTGACAAAAAGTAAACTTCCGAGCGCTTTTGTGATTTCTCACATTATTAAGGACGTGTAAAAACAACAGAACAATAGAAGGCTTATAAGGCTGAGATATCACCTAATATACGATCTTCTACTGTTTTATTATTTTTACAGGTCTCTGATAGACAAAAAACCCGCACATGGTAGAAAGGAGCCCACGATGATGTTTCAACATGACTTTGTAAATACACGGAACAAGCTGGACCAAAACGTCGTCGTAAGCTCCTCTCTCCTACTTGCGGGTTATTTATATATTGTTCCAGTCATTGTACCTTTCTGTTCTTTAAAGTTCTTGATAATGTGAGAAATCATGATAGTACTTTTAAGTTCACTATTTTTTCACAACGGTTATTTTGTATACTGATATATTACTAAATTTAAGAAGTTAATGAAACTTACTATAATTTATTACTCTACAGTATTTAAAATGTAATAAAACTTACCATCTTTCACCTCAATCAAGTCATCATCAATGTACGTGTTTGTGTCATCACACACGTCAACGTCCTGAAACCATAATGCAGCGAAAATTAGAAAGTTTTATTCTCGTGTTCATATTTAGTAAATCCTCGACTTAAAAACAAATTGTGGACCTTATGATTTGTGTTTAATATTCATAATACAGGAAGTCTTCAACTTATCAACACATTGTGCACCTCCTGTATTGTGTATAATTATGTTATACACAATAATGATATACACAATACATAAGATTCTCAGTGTGTTTAATTCAAGGACTTACTGTATAAGTACATTGGCAAGTTCTAAATAACAAAGGTGCTCCTCGACTTATGATGGTTCTACTTACGATATTTAGACTTTAAAATGGTGAAGCATCAATTACTTTGGAAATAATAATTACCTAGCATGAAGGCAGCAAGTCCATAACTTGTATTCATAAGAACATAAAGGAGGAACACTGTAGTAGGCCTGTTGGCCCATACTAGGCAGGTCCTTTACAATCCTTCCCACTAACAAAATATTTGCCCAACCCAGTTTGCAATGCTACCCAAGAAATAAGTTTTGATGATTCTATTTATTCATTATGCAAATCCTACTCAAATCCAACTGCTTTCACTCTTGTATTTATCCAACCTAAATTTGAAACTTCCCAACGTTTTAGCTTATATATGTATAATCCTACTAGGAAGACTGTTCCACTCATCAACTACCCTATTTCCAAACCAATACTTTCCTATATCCTTTCGAAATCTTAACTTACCTAATTTGAATCCATTATTGCGGGTTCTCTCTTGGAGATATATCCTCAAGACTTTATTTATATCCCCTTTGTTAATACCCATCTTCCACTTATACACTTCGATCATGTCTCCCCTCATTCTTCATCTTACAAGTGAATGTAGTTTAAGGGTCTTCAATCGCTCTTCATACGGAAGATTTCTAATCCTATGTATTAATTTAGTCATTCTTCACTGAATGTTTTCTAACAAATTTATATCCATTCTGTAATATGGAGACCAGAATTGAGCTGCATAATCTAGGCGAGGCCTTACTAAAGATGTGTAAAGCTGCAGTATAACCTCTGGACCTCTGTTGCTTACACTTCTTGATATAAATCCCAATAATCTATTTGCCTTATTACGTATGCTTAGACATTGCTGTCTTGGTTTAAGGTTACTGCTTACCATAACCTCCGAGTCCTTTTCGCAATCTGTATGGCTAAGTTCTACATTATTTAACTTATAAGTGCTAGGGTTATGGACACTCCCGAGCTACAGAACCCTGCATTTATCTACATTGAACTGCATCTGCCACTTTTCTGACCAAGAACTCAGTTTGTCTAAATCCTCCTGAAGATTAATAAGATTAATGAACTACGTTTGGTAGCATGTGCTGGGAACTTGGATGTCATTGCATTAACTAAAACCTGGTATGATTTAAAGAGTCGATATATGATTGCTGAGTGTAATATTCAAGGGTTTAAGCTCTTCCATGTGGATAGATGTGATGGGAAGGGGGGGAGGAGTTGCATTATATGTTCGAGAAAATATTAATTGTTGCATAAAAACAGGTATAAAAATAGGTGGAACAGCAACAGAATCTGTTTGGGTAGAGTTTGTAGAGGGTCAAGAAAAACTAATTCTAGGTGTAATATACCGACCTCCAGGCTTGGATCACGATAGAGGGAGACTTCTTTGGGACGAAATTGTTAGGGCTTCTACACACAATAACATAGTCATAGTAGGGGACTTTAACTTTAGTCAAATTGACTGGAATTCTTTGACAGGTAATCTAGAGTCCAGTGACTTTATGGAAACAGTTCAGGACTGTTTTCTGAAGCAGTGCATAACAGAGCCTACCAGGGGTAATAATTTGCTAGACCTGGTCTTGTCAAATAAGGAAACACTCGTGAATAATCTGGAGATTACTGAAGAGCTTGGCGCAAGTGATCACAAATCCATCACTTTTAGCATTAACTGGGAATGCAAGAATAATGATAATACAGTAAAAATCCCTGATTTCCGTTCTGCCGACTATAGTGGACTTAGGGAACACCTGTCTAATCTTGATTGGGGTTATCTAGCTAATGATTTTATTGACGATGATCATACTTATGATTATGAAGGAATCTGCTTTTATGATTTTTTCTTAGTAATGTACACCGTGCCCAGAGTATATACATTTCCCAGAGAGATATTACGTCTAATAATAACGATCCCAAATGGGTTAACAGTAGGTTAAAGCATCTATTAGGGAAGAAAAGGGGAATTTATAGGCGCATCAGAAGAGGAGAGGTTAACCTTACTGACCAATATGTTCAGCTTAAAAGAGAAGTAAAAACGGGGATTAGAAAGGCTAAACGTGACTATGAAATTAGAGTTGCTAATGAATCAAAGACTAATCCAAAGGGGTTCTTTCAAGTGTATAGGACGAAGGTGAAGGAAAAAGTAGGACCTCTGAAAATTGGGAATGGACAGCTGACAGATAACGAACTGGAAATGTGTTCCTTATTTAATGAGTATTTTTTTGTCAGTTTTTACACAGTAAGATGTAAATGAGATTCCAGTAATTAACAATTATTTAGTTCCTGATGAATTTAAATTAACTAATATTACTGTCACGAGGGACATGGTTATTAAACAGATAGACAAACTGAAGCAAAATAAGTCCCCGGGACCCGATGAGTTGTTTTCCAGGGTACTTAAGGAATGCAAGATGGAGCTTAGTCAGCCATTAATGAGTGTGTTTAATGCGTCCATCCTTACCGGTGTTGTGCCAGAGTTGTGGAAGATGGCTAATGTGGTTCCTATATTCAAATTAGGGGAAAAGTCCGTTCCTTCAAATTACCATCCAATAAGCCTGACATCTATAGTGGGCAAGTCATTAGAATCAATTATAGCTGACATTATTAGAAGTCACCTTGAAGAGCATAACTTGATAAATGAATCTCAGCATGGATTCACGAGAGGTCGTTCCTGCCTGACAAACTTACTGACGTTCTTCAACAGAACATTTGAAGCAGTTGACAGTGATAAGGAATATGATATTGTTTATTTGGATTTTAGTAAAGCCTTCGATAGAGTACCTCACAAGAGACTCTTAAGAAAAGTGGCAGCTCATGGAATAGGAGGTAAAGTTCTAGCATGGATAGAGGCATGGCTTACCAATAGAAAGCAGAGAGTTACCATTAATGGAATGAAATCTGAATGGGGATTAGTCACTAGTGGCATTCCACAAGGATCAGTTTCAGGCCCTCTCTTGTTCATAATTTACATTAATGACCTTGATGAAGGGATTACGAGTGACATGAGTAAATTTGCTGATGATACAAAGATAGGCCGTATAATTCACTCTGAGGAGGATAGCAATGAACTCCAGGAGGATTTGGACAAATTAATGTCTTGGTCTGAAAAGTGACAGATGAAGTTCAATATCGATAAGTGTAAGGTACTAGCCCTTGGTAATGAAAATAATCCTCAAAGCTATAATCTAGGTGAAGTAGAGCTTGATCATACAGAACGTGAAAAGGACTTGGGAGTCGTGGTGAGCAGAAATCTAAAGCCAAGACAGCAGTGCCTTAGTGTGCGCAACAAAGCCAACAGATTACTTGGATTTATCTCAAGAAGTATAAGTAACAGAAGTCCAAAAGTTATTTTACAGCTCTATACATCACTAGTTAGGCCTCGTTTAGATTATGCTGCTCAGTTTTGGTCCCCTTACTACAGGATGGATATAGACTCATTAGAGAACATACAGAGAAAAATGACTAAAATGATTTACTGTGTAAGGAACCTCCCGTATGAAGATAGACTTAAAGCCTTAAATCTCCACTTTCTGGAGAGGCGTAGAATGAGGGGAGATATCACTGAAGTGTATAAGTGGACGACGGACATAAATAAGGGAGATATTAAAAAAGTACTGAGAGTGTTGAAACAGGTAAGAACCAGAAATAATGGATTTAAGTTGGATAAATTTAGATTTAGAAAGGACATAGGTAAGTACTGGTTTTCTAACAGAGTTGTAGATGCATGGAACAGTCTTCCCAGTGGGGTGATAGAGGCTAGGACCTTGGGTAGCTTTAAGAAGAGATTGGACAAATATATGAGTGGGAGGGGCTGGGTTTGATTGGTGTCATTGGGTTAGGGAGTTATTTCTTGGGTAGCTTTAGGTAGAGGTCGTTTTGATAAGGACCTGCTTCGCGTGGGCCAGTAGGCCTTCTGCAGTGTTCCTCCATTCTTATGTTCTTATGTTCCCTGACATCTACGTTTGAATTAATTATCCTACCTATCTTTGTGTCATTGTTTGTTTACTTTTCACTACTGGTATTTAGTTAATTACAGCAATTATTTATTTAGTATATTCACATTTAGGATATTCACAATGAAAGCAAAAGACTTGGCAGACGATGCAACATCCCCCCAATGAAAAGCAGGGGTGTCACTAGCACATTAAGAGACAATACAGTAAGTGTCAGGGGCCCGAGACTGTTCAACTGCCTCCCAGCATACACAAGGGGGATTACCAATAATCCCCTGGCAGTCTTCAAGCTAGCACTGGACAAGCACCTAAAGTCGGTACCTGACCAGCCGGGCTGTGACTCGTACGTTGGATTGCATGCAGCCAGCAGTAACAGCCTGGTTGATCAGGCCCTGATCTACCAGGAGGCCTGGTCACAGACCGGGCTGCAGGGGCGTTGACCCCCCGGAACTCTCTCCAGGTAAACTCGCCTCACGATATTTTCGACTTACAATGGGTTCGTCGGAACGTAACCCCATCATAAGTCAAGGACCACCTTTAACCCTTAAACGGTCCAAACGTATATATACGTCCACGCGCGTAGCACCCCAAACGTATATATACGTCCAGGCGCGTAGCGCCCAAAACGTATATATACGTTTTCTTTGTCATTCATTCAACATTGCCACAATAAGCCTGAGTCACCTAGACATGAGAGAATGGGTGTGCGCACTCACTGTGCACCATATTAAAATAATTGGGGATGCCTGGGTACCATATGCTCTTTTTTCCTTTTAAAAGAAAAGATTGTTTTTTTCCTCAAAAAAGTTGGGGCGCTACGCGAGTGAACGTATATATACGTTTGGACCGTTTAAGGGTTAATGTATACTGACAGTTCACAAATATAAACCATTTATCACCACTCACCATAGGCTGTCCAATTTTCATAGGCCCTTCAGTCTTGCATTTGAAGCGAGTGCCAAATTTGTCTTGCGATTCACAGTGGGCAAACTTCGAAATTTTCTCTCTCTCTGGCTTGCAGCGTAACACACCTTCAAGCATGTAATGTTGATAAAGAACATATTCTTTGGAACAAATGTTTACATTCTTGACCATGTTAAGAGTACACTAAGTTATCTTATTCTTAACAAAGGGTACAATAAGTTATCATATTCTTAACAAAGTTAAGGGTACAATAAGTCATCTTAAGTTACTCCTCTCTTCAAGAAAAATAATAGGTCTGATGTAAGCAACTATAGACCTGTTAGTATACTCTGTATAATATTCAGAATTCTAGAGAGGGCGGTGTACTATCAAGTAGTTAAGTATCTTAATGACAACAACATTCTCCATAGCTATCAATTGGGCTTTAGAAGATCTTACTCAACCGACACCTCCCTAATTAATCTGATGGATTACATGAGAGCTGAAATGTCAATGGGGAACCTCATAGGTATGGTAACCTTAGACCTGCAAAAGGCCTTCGATACTGTCAATCACAATATATTATGTAAGAAACTTCAAGCTATCGGTATAGGTTCTGTAGACTGGTTTAAGTCCTACCTTAGCAATAGGAGATAAATTGTCAAAATCAACAAAACGGAATCAGAACCCCTGTCGATAGCATGTGGAGTTCCCCAAGGCAGTATTCTGGGTCCCTTATTATTCCTATGCTATGTTAATGACATGCCTATCAGTGTCAAGTACAAACTCCTAATGTATGCAGGTGACAGTGCTCTGTTAGTGTCAGGTAAAGACCCACAAGATATAGTTAATGTATTAACACTGGAACTAGAGTCCTGCAGCAAATGGTTAGTAGACAACAAACTATCATTACACCTCGGGAAAACTGAAGCCATTCTCTTTGGCACGAAACATAAATTGAAAAGGGTAAATAATTTTTATGTCCTGTGTAATGGGGAGCCCATCACTTCAGTTTCCTCGGTAAGATATCTGGGAATCTTCTTTGACCCATGCATGTCAGGAGAATTGATAGGGAACAGTGTAGTAAAGAAAGTGAATGCCAGACTGAAGTTCCTCTATAGACAAGCACAGTGTCTACCTACTGAGGCTCGCAGGACCCTATGTCTAGCCCTTATAAATGTCATATGGATTATGCTTGCCCTTTATGGTACTCTGCCTTGACAAAAAAACTGAAAGATAGACTGCAAATCACCCAGAACAAAATGGTAAGATTCATCTTGGGCCTGGGTCCAAGAGAACATGTAGGCCTGGGTCCAAGAGAACATGTAGGCCTGGGTCCAAGAGAACATGTAGGCCTGGGTCCAAGAGAACATGTAGACCAGAATGAATTACAACAGTTGGATATGCTGAATGTTGAAGACAGAGTAAAACAACTGAAGCTAAATCATGTTTATAAAATTGCTCACAAACAATGTCCAGAATATCTTGCTGCTAATTTTGTCAAGGTTGGGAACCAAAGCAATCATAGTCTCTTCTCAAAGATCACTTACTCACCCAAAACCAAATAAATACTGTAATAAAGTTGGTAGAATTACCGACAATATGTAAAGTAAAAGGACACAAGTGCAACTAATGTGACATTTTATTGTGGCAACTTTTCGCTCTCCAGGAGCTTTATCAAGCCATTACGTAATGGCTTGTTAATGGCTTGACAAAGCTCCTGGAGAGCGAAACGTTGCCACAATAAAATGTCACATTAGTTGCACTTGTGTCCTTTTACTTTACAAATAAATACTGAATAACTGAACCTTATAAATTGTATATCTTAAATGTTTCTCATAATTATATCACATAAATGTTAAACCTAAGACCCAATCTAACTTTGTTATTTTTTAAATACACTACCTAACAGAATACAGTGGACCCCCGGTTAACGATATTTTTTCACTCCAGAAGTATGTTCAGGTGCCAGTACTGACCGAATTTGTTCCCATAAGGAATATTGTGAAGTAGATTAGTCCATTTCAGACCCCCAAACATACACGTACAAACGCACTTACATAAATACACTTACATAATTGGTCGCATTCGGAGGTGATCGTTATGCGGGGGTCCACTGTACTCCATTCTACTGAATGTACAGCAATGCATGCAACCATATGACCTGTCTTTGTAATACTCATTTGTGCTTTATTGTTAACTGTTTATAATAATGTTTTATCACTGATTACATCATTGCTTAGTTAATCTTAAGTTAATTTTAAGCCAGCCCGTAATGCAATGCATACAAGTGGCTTTGGCATGCTGCTCTTACCTGTATTTTTTTGTACCTCTGTATGTTCAAATTATTAAATAAATAAATAAATAAATAGTACTAGGGGGAGAGAACACAACAATCATAGTACTAGGGGGAGAGAACACAACAATCATAGTACTAGGGGGAGAGAACACAACAATCATAGTACTAGGGGGAGAGAACACAACAATCATAGTACTAGGGGGAGAGAACACAACTTTGTAGTACCCACAGTCAGTGGCCAGGTTTCAAACACTTTTTATTGTACAGCAATAAAGGAATGGAACAGACTGCCTGCACATGTCAAAGCCAGTCATAGCATGAACCAGTTCAAGAAGACTGCCAAAAGGTGTCTGATGAATGTAGCTACAGAAAGGGACAGGAATTATTTTTTTTTTTTTTTAGCTAACACACGTGTAATTTTACCTTATTCCTAGTTATGACCCTTGTATTGTGGATAGTCTTTTTAGTATGATAATAAGATGTTATCTCCATTACAGAATAATAATAAGATATTAACGTCTTTATTTTATAATAATAAGGTAAAAGGACCCCAATGGAAATACTAAGTCACTCTGTCTGACTATTTTGGGTTATCCCAGGTTGTCTACACATATACTGCTAGGTATTTACACCTACCATCCGACTTACGACCGAGTTCGGTTCCGAGAAACCAGTCGTAAGTCGAAATGGTCATATAAGTCGAACTTTACTACTGAATATCAACAAAACACTTTTGTAATGACTTTATTTTATTGTTTTATTTTGGTATTTCATGTTTTACTTTACTTTTTATGTTGTTAGTACTGTATTTTATACTGTAAGGTTTAGGATAAACACTGTGTACAACACAAATACTGGTTTATTTCCCAGAAATTTGGCAAAAAAAAAAAAACACGGTCGTAAGTCAAGTGGTCCTAAGTCGAGCAGGTCGTAAGTCGGATGGTAGGTGTATTTATTTATTTATTTGAACATGATACAGAGAAGTACAAGGAATACAATTTTTAAAGCACAGCATGATAAATTAGACACAAGTGCAACTCTTGGGTATCTTTATTGAGGAAACGTTTCGCCACACAGTGGCTTCATCAGTCCATACGTAGGAGAAACTTGAAGAACAGGAGGAGAATGAGGTAATCAGTCCCTCAACCTTGAGTCGATGTGTTCAGTCCATCAATCTTGAATAGAATACGGCATATCAGCGGAGAAGCAGCTTATAAACCGTATGGCAGGAGAGGTGCAGCAGTCATAGGTCGTGTCACATTCTTGGGCACGACCTACTTCCACATTGAACAAATGTGACACGACCTATGACTGCTGCACCTCTCCTGCCACACGGTTTATAAGCTGCTTCTCCGCTGATATGCCGTATTCTATTCAAGATTGATGGACTGAACACATCGACTCAAGGTTGAGGGACTGATTACCTCATTCTCCTCCTGTTCTTCAAGTTTCTCCTACGTATGGACTGATGAAGCCACTGTGTGGCGAAACGTTTCCTCAATAAAGATACCCAAGAGTTGCATATGTGTCTAATTTATCAACATGTCGGTTCTCTGAACCATTCATCTACAAAGCACAGCATGCCAAAGCCCCTTGTTTGCAGAGCATTATGGGCAGACTTAAAATTAACTTAATCTTAACTAAGAAATGATATATTCAGTGGTACAAAAATTATTGTAAAACAGATAACAATTAAGTACAAATGAGTATGACAAAGACAGGTCATATGGTCATTTACTGTGTTGCTGTGTAATCAGTAGAGTGGAGTATTATGTAAGGTAATAAAGTTAAATAGTAACAAAGTTTGATTGGGTCACAGGTTGACATTTATGAGATACAATAATGAGATACATAAACCATACCCCCGGCCGGGATTGAACCCGCGGTCATAGAGTAATGAGTAATGAGATACATATATGAGATACAATTATTCAGTATTTATTTAGTTGTGGGTGAGTAAGTGATTTTTGAGAAGAGACTTGAATTTATAAACAGAGAGTGTTTCTTTTATATTCACAGGTAATGAATTCCAGATTTTAGGGCCTTTTATGTGCATTGAGTTTTTGCATAGCGTGAGATGGACACGAGGAACATCAAAGAGTGATCTGTGTCTTGTGTTATGGTCATGTCTTCTGTTGAGGTTGGTAAGGAGACATTTGAGGGGAGGGTTTATGTCAGAGTTAAGTGTTCTATGTATGTAGTAGGTGTAGTAATAAGTATGGATGTTTTGTATTGTGAGTAGGTTTAGTGTTTTGAATATTGGTGGAGTGTGCTGCCTGTAGTGGGAATTTGTTATCATTCTGACTGCAGCCTTTTGTTGGGTAATTAATGGTCTGAGATGGTTAATTGTTGTTGAGGTATGATAATTCTATGTAACCATATTTGTGTATACCTGAATAAACTTACTTACTCTTAAAGTCAAGGGTACACTAAGTTATCTTATTCTTAACAAGTCAAAGTAGTCAGCTATCTGACTACTTTTGACTTGTTACTTTGACTTTAACAACCAGGGGTCTCGAAGACAACCAGGGGTCTCGAAGACAACCAGGGGTCTCGAAGACAACCAGGGGTCTCGAAGACAACCAGGGGTCTCGAAGACAACCAGGGGTCTCGAAGACAACCAGGGGTCTCGAAGACAAAAAGGGGTCTCGAAGACAACCAGGGTTCTTGAAGACCCCTGGTTGTCATATTTTAAAACATGACTAAAATTTGTTTTTAAGTGTTCTTTAAGGTTTAGCAATAGTTATATTCTCTCACGAGTTATTTACGCTAGTTTTACGAAGTTTGTAATCATTTAAAGGCATTTTTAAAGGATTATATCCAGTTTACATCAAAAACCAGGTTACATCACACCTCTTGGAACCAATTAATGACCTAAGGTGGGACATGACTGTATATTAACAATATGAACACATTCAGTGCATTAATTAAGTCTCCAACGCAATATTTTGTCAGCTAAGCAAGATATGATTTATAAGTACAGTACAGTGCAACCTCAGTTTTCGTGATTAAACCGTTCGAAAAAGTCTGACGAAAACTGAATCTTAAGAAAATTGAAACAATAGTTCCCATATGAAATAATGTAAATCCAATTAATCCGTTTCAGACACCCAAAACTATTAAGAAAAAATACATTTTATAGAGAATAACTGTAGTTTTACATACAGAAAGCAATGAGAAATAAATATAAATGACTAAGTAAATGATAAATGAACATTACGTACCTTTATTGATGACTCCTCTTGGTATATCGAAGACGGTGAGGAGGGGAGAGGGAGGAGGAGAGGTTACTTCCCTTGTTTGTCTTTTACTGGCACTAAGACCACCTTGAGAGTCACTGGACGCCTGTTGCACAAAAAATCTGTCCAGAGAGGTCTGTTTCTGGCGTCTCTTTAAGATTTGCCTAAAATGGGACAAGGCATTGTCATTGAACATGTTGCAGACACGGCTCGCAACAGCTTTGTTAGGATGGTATTTCTCAACAAAACTTTGCACCTCACTCCATTTTGCACAAATGTCCTTAATCACTGAAGAAGACACATTCTCCCGTCTCTCTTCCTCCTCTGAAGCAATTTCCTCAGCTGCGATCTGTTGCTTTTCCAGGTGAAGTTCTTGCAGCTCTTTTGTAGTTAGCTCTTCCGTGTGGTCGTCCACTAACTCTTCCACATCCTGGTCACTCACATCCAACCCCATGGATTTCCCCAAAGACACAACAGATTCCACAACAGGCGTAGGGTCATCATGGTCAGCCTCAAACCCTTCTAAATCCTTCTGGAGGACACATTCCGGCCACAATTTTCTCCAAGAAGAATTAATCGTCCTGGAAGTCACTTCCTGCCAAGCTTTATCTATAAGGCTTATGCAATGGAGGATAGTGAAGTGATTCCTCCAGAACTCTCTTAGGGTCAATTCAGTGCCCGAGGTCACTTCAAAGCACCTTTCAAACACTGCTTTCGTGTAGAGTTTTTTGAAGTTAGAAATAACTTGCTGGTTCATGGGCTGGATGGGAGGAGTGGTATCAGGGGGCAAGAACTTCACTCTGATGAAACTATATTCCTCCAACAATTGGTCTTCCAAGTCTGGAGGATGAGCAGGAGCACTGTCCAGTACCAGGAGGCACTTGAGTGGTAATTTATTTTCCTGGAGGTATTTTTTCACACTCGGGCCAAACACTTCAATGACCCAGTCAACGAAAATCTGCCTTGTGACCCACGCTGTATTATTAGCCTTCCACATCACACACAATTTACTCTTGATGACATTATTTTTCTTGAACACTTGGGGATTTTCAGTGTGATAAACCAGTAAGGGTTTCACTTTGAAATCCCCACTAGCATTACCACAGAACAAAAGAGTAAGCCTATCCTTCATAGGCTTGTGTCCTGGCAGTGCCTTTTCCTCCTGTGTGATGTAGGTCCTCTTAGGCATTTTCTTCCAGAAGAGGCCTGTTTCATCACAACTGAAGACTTGTTTGGGGAGGAATCCTTCAACCTCTATGTACTCCTTGAATTCATCAACGAATTCTTCAGTCGCAGGTTTGTCTGAACTCGCAGCCTCACCATGCTTTACAACATTGTGTATGCCACTACGCTTCTTAAATCTCTCAAACCAGCCTCTGCTTGCCTTAAATTCACTAACATCAGCACTAGCTCCAGGCATTTTCTTCACAAGATCTGCATGCAACTGTCTTGCCATTTTGCAAATTATGGCCTCCACAACACTATCTCCAGCTAACTGTTTCTCTTTGATCCACACCAACAATAACTTCTCGACATCTTCTAGTGCTTGTGATCTCTTTTTCGTTAACATGGTTACCCCTTTTGCCACATCAGCTTCCTTGATTTGTTCTTTCTTTGCCAGGATGGAAGAGATTGTCGACTTGTTTTTGCCGTACATCCTGGCAAGCTGGAGGACACGCATACCACTTTCATATTTGTCTATTACTTCCTTCTTAAATTCCATCGTGTTTCTCACTTTCTTTACCAAAGAAACTTTACTTGGAACTTTCTTAGGGCCCATGGTGACTTATTTCACAGTCACACTTAAAGAAATCACCAAAAACAATGGATTTTAAGGAAATGTTTGGATGAATGTGCGGAGCATATGCTCACTCGCCGAGAGACACAGGGAGACTGATTCACCTATGCCCAGCAGGAGGCGGGCTGATGTGTCTAATATGGCCGATTTGCGAGGCACCAGCCAAAACACGAAGCAAAATTTTGGCCCAAAAATCAGCCTAAATATGATTCAGCCAATACCCACAGTGGCCAATATTCGGCTTTCACTGTATATGTCTAGTATTTAACAATCTGTTAAGCATTTAGTCTGCCCAAATAAGTGCATAAGTTAGAAAGTTTAATCAGGTATACATAAATACATTTACATAGATTATTATACATAGAAGTACGAGTGTAAATTACCCAGGATAACCTAAAAAAATCGGAAAAGGGACTTATTTCCATTGGGGTCCTTTGAAACCTCGACCAATGTGGAAGACCAACCATACCACAGGAGGGGCTTGAACCCGTGGTTATGGTAGCAAGTTTGAATTTAAGGTGTACACAGTTACATAGATTATCATAAATAGCAGCATATGTGTAGAGAACCTGGGATAATTAAAAAAAAGTCAAGTGGCTTATCAAACCTCGGCATGATAAGATTTCGTTCGGATTTTTAACACTGGAGGGTTACCCACCCAAGATAACCCAAGAAAGTCAGTGTGACACCAAGGACTGTCTAACTTATTTTTATTGTGGTCCTCAATCTTGTCCCCCAGGATGCCACCTACACCAGTCCACTAACACCCAGGATGCCACCTACACCAGTCCACTAACACCCAGGATGCCACCTACACCAGTCCACTAACACCCAGATGATGTCCACTAACACCCCCATACCAGTCCACTAACACCCAGGATGCCACCTGCCACCTACACCAGTCCACTAACACCCAGGATGCCACCTACACCAGTCCACTAACACCCAGGATGCCACCTACACCAGTCCACTAACACCCAGGATGCCACCTACACCAGTCCACTAACACCCAGGATGCCACCTACACCAGTCCACTAACACCCAGGATGCCACCTATACCAGTCCACTAACACCCAGGATGCCACCTACACCAGTCCACTAACACCCAGGATGCCACCTACACCAGTCCACTAACACCCAGGATGCCACCTATACCAGTCCACTAACACCCAGGATACCACCCACACCAGTCCACTAACACCCAGGATGCCACCCACACCAGTCCACTAACACCCAGGATGCCACCTACACCAGTCCACTAACACCCAGGATGCCACCCACACCAGTCCACTAACACCCAGGATGCCACCCACACCAGTCCACTAACACCCAGGATGCCACCTACACCAGTCCACTAACACCCAGGATACCACCCACACCAGTCCACTAACACCCAGGATGCCACCCACACCAGTCCACTAACACCCAGGATGCCACCCACACCAGTCCACTAACACCCAGGATGCCACCCACACCAGTCCACTAACACCCAGGATGCCACCCACACCAGTCCACTAACACCCAGGATGCCACCCACACCAGTCCACTAACACCCAGGATGCCACCCACACCAGTCCACTAACACCCAGGATGTGACCCACACCAGTTCACTAACACCCAGGATGTGACCCACACAAGTCCACTAACACCCAGGATGTGACCCACACCAGTCCACTAACACCCAGGATGTGACCCACACCAGTCCAATAACGCCCAGGATGCCACCCACACCAGTCCACTAACGCCCAGGATGCCACCCACACCAGTCCACTAACACCCAGGATGCCACCCACACCAGTCCACTAACACCCAGAATGCCACCCACACCAGTCCACTAACACCAAGGATGCCACCCACACCAGTCCACTAACACCCAGGATGCACCCACACCAGTCCACTAACACCCAGAATGCCACCCACACCAGTCCACTAACACCCAGGATGCCACCCACACCAGTCCACTAACACCCAGGATGCCACCCACACCAGTCCACTAACACCCAGGATGCCACCCACACCAGTCCACTAACACCCAGGATGCCACCCATAC
This sequence comes from Cherax quadricarinatus, assembly GCF_038502225.1. Taxonomy (NCBI): domain Eukaryota; kingdom Metazoa; phylum Arthropoda; class Malacostraca; order Decapoda; family Parastacidae; genus Cherax; species Cherax quadricarinatus. The sequence continues at coordinate 8,384,231 of NC_091389.1, read as the reverse complement.
CAGTCCACTAACACCCAGGATGTGACCCACACCAGTTCACTAACACCCAGGATGTGACCCACACCAGTCCACTAACACCCAGGATGTGACCCACACCAGTCCACTAACACCCAGGATGTGACCCACACCAGTATACTAATACCCAGGATGTCACCCACACCAGTCCACTAACACCAAGGATGCCACCCACACCAGTCCACTAACACCCAGGATGCACCCACACCAGTCCACTAACACCCAGGATGCCACCCACACCAGTCCACTAACACCCAGGATGCCACCCACACCAGTCCACTAACACCCAGGATGCCACCCACACCAGTCCACTAACACCCAGGATGCCACCCACACCAGTCCACTAACACCCAGGATGCCACCCACACCAGTCCACTAACACCCAGGATGCCAACTACAGCAGTCCACTAACACCCAGGATGCCACCCACACCAGTCCACGAACACCCAGGATGCCACCCACACCAGTCCACTAACACCCAGGATGCCACCCACACCAGTCCACTAACACCCAGGATGTGACCCACACCAGTTCACTAACACCCAGGATGTGACCCACACCAGTCCACTAACACCCAGGATGTGACCCACACCAGTCCACTAACACCCAGGATGTGAACCACACCAGTCCACTAACACCCAGGATGTGACCAACACCAGTCCACTAACACCCAGGATGTGACCCACACCAGTTCACTAACACCCAGGATGTGACCCACACCAGTCCACTAACACCCAGGATGTGACCCACACCAGTCCACTAACACCCAGGATGCCACCCACACCAGTTCACTAACACCCAGGATGTCACCCACACTAGTCCACTAACACCCAGGATGCCACCCACACCAGTCCACTAACACCCAGGATGCCACCCACACCAGTCCACTAACACCCAGGATGTGACCCACACCAGTCCACTAACACCCAGGATGCCACCCACACCAGTTCACTAACACCCAGGATGCCACCCACACCAGTCCACTAACACCCAGGATGTGACCCACACCAGTCCACTAACACCCAGGATGCCACCCACACCAGTCCACTAACACCCAGGATGTGACCCACACCAGTCCACTAACACCCAGGATGTGACCCACACCAGTCCACTAACACCCAGGATGTGACCCACACCAGTCCACTAACACCCAGGATGCCACCCACACCAGTCCACTAACACCCAGGATGCCACCCACACCAGTCCACTAACACCCAGGATGCCACCCACACTAGTCCACTAACACCCAGGATGCCACCCACACCAGTCCACTAACACCCAGGATGCCACCCACACCAGTCCACTAACACCCAGGATGTGACCCACACCAGTTCACTAACACCCAGGATGCCACCCACACCAGTCCACTAACACCCAGGATGTGACCCACACCAGTCCACTAACACCCAGGATGTGACCCACACCAGTCCACTAACACCCAGGATGTGACCCACACCAGTCCACTAACACCCAGGATGCCACCCACACCAGTCCACTAACACCCAGGATGTGACCCACACCAGTCCACTAACACCCAGGATGTGACCCACACCAGTTCACTAACACCCAGGATGTGACCCACACCAGTCCACTAACACCCAGGATGCCACCCACACCAGTCCACTAACACCCAGGATGTGACCCACACCAGTCCACTAACACCCAGGATGCCACCCACACCAGTCCACTAACACCCAGGATGTGACCCACACCAGTCCACTAACACCCAGGATGCCACCCACACCAGTCCACTAACACCCAGGATGCCACCCACACCAGTCCACTAACACCCAGGATGTGACCCACACCAGTCCACTAACACCCAGGATGTGACCCACACCAGTCCACTAACACCCAGGATGTGACCCACACCAGTCCACTAACACCCAGGATGTGACCCACACCAGTCCACTAACACCCAGGATGCCACCCACACCAGTCCACTAACACCCAGGATGCCACCCACACCAGTCCACTAACACCCAGGATGCCACCCACACCAGTCCACTAACACCCAGGATGCCACCCACACCAGTCCACTAACACCCAGGATGTGACCCACACCAGTCCACTAACACCCAGGATGTGACCCACACCAGTCCACTAACACCCAGGATGTGACCCACACCAGTCCACTAACACCCAGGATGTGACCCACACCAGTCCACTAACACCCAGGATGTGACCCACACCAGTCCACTAACACCCAGGATGTGACCCACACCAGTCCACTAACACCCAGGATGTGACCCACACCAGTCCACTAACACCCAGGATGTGACCCACACCAGTCCACTAACACCCAGGATGTGACCCACACCAGTCCACTAACACCCAGGATGTGACCCACACCAGTCCACTAACACCCAGGATGTGACCCACACCAGTCCACTAACACCCAGGATGTCACCCACACCAGTCCACTAACACCCAGGATGTGACCCACACCAGTCCACTAACACCCAGGATGCCACCCACACCAGTCCACTAACACCCAGGATGTGACCCACACCAGTCCACTAACACCCAGGATGCCACCCACACCAGTCCACTAACACCCAGGATGTGACCCACACCAGTCCACTAACACCCAGGATGCCACCCACACCAGTCCACTAACACCCAGGATGTGACCCACACCAGTCCACTAACACCCAGGATGTGACCCACACCAGTCCACTAACACCCAGGATGTGACCCACACCAGTCCACTAACACCCAGGATGTGACCCACACCAGTCCACTAACACCCAGGATGTGACCCACACCAGTTCACTAACACCCAGGATGCCACCCACACCAGTCCACTAACACCCAGGATGTGACCCACACCAGTCCACTAACACCCAGGATGTGACCCACACCAGTCCACTAACACCCAGGATGCCACCCACACCAGTCCACTAACACCCAGGTACCTACTTACTGTTAGGTGAACAGTGACAACAGATGTAAGAAAACGGGGCGAAATGTTTATACCTCACCGGGAATAGAACCCGGACCCTCAGGGTTTGATGGGAGAGCTTTGTCAGCCAGGCCAGGGGGGGGGGACAGCAAATCAATATTATAATTCCACATTGTAAACTATGCAAGGAAATTATTATAATCAAAAGAAGCGCTAAACCGCAAGGGTTATACAGCGCTATGCAAGGAAATTATAATCAAAAGAAGCGCTAAACCGCAAGGGTTATACAGCGAGAAAATACAATCATTAATCCTCACGTTTTTGTTTAGTCTTGTTCAGGACAGGTTTAAGTTCTGACAAAAGTCTGTTTACAGTTCTTAGTGACACCTGGGAGAGAAGATGAGGGTTCTTCTCTTTCAACTCTCTAGCTGATATTTTTGGTGTACTCTCTAACTGCTTCTTTAAGACAGTTAAAGTGGCAACTGGTGTCTTCCTGGAGGGTCCAAGACGAGTCTTGCCACGTGGTAACTCGTCGCCGCCATTAATTTTAAACCGTCTTACCCAGTTCCTCACTGAACGTTCACATATTCCTATATTCTCCACTATTTCCTTAGTCTGGTGGCCGGATTTGTGAAGAGCGATGATTTTAGCTATAGTGTCAGGGGTTAATGACTTCTTTTTGCCCATAATTAGACATGTGTGGCACCAAAAGTCATGTAAACACTGGGAGGTTGAGAGAGAAAAGTGCAACACATCCTCTCACCACGACAGCCATGTGAGCACTGATGACTCACCGTGTTTACATTCTCCTTAAAACGAAACAAAATATAATCGTCAATTTTTGTACATTCACAAAATTTTTAATTTACAATTTAAAGTCGAGAGATGGTAAAAGAAAATTATTACAATTAGTACATTTTACAACAGTACAATTTTATTTGTGTATTAATACTTTAAACTGATTTATATTAACTGGAATTCCTTTAGTTACGAATTGGTTCTATATATATGGCAGATGGGGGGTTTTTCTGGTCCTAAATTGACAAGAGGAACTTTGGATGGGTCAGCCAATGAATTCCAGATGTTGGAGCATTATTATTAAGAACATAAGAAGGAACACTGCAGTAGGCCTACTTTTTTTATATTTTATTTAAAAATACATTACAATACATTAAAAGAATAAAAGAACCCATTATGGACTCCTCCACAGAAAATTTTTCCATTTTCTAAATACCAGATTATACATTCCATCAACCAAAATATATTATAACAAGCATGAATATTTCAATTATCAGCCGACTAATAGATTTAAATTGTTATTACGCTGAATTCCATAAAATTTACTTAATAATTAATACAAATTTTGACAATCCTCACAGTCCTACCCGTCTAATAAATACACTGTACACACATTTAATTACATGTTATGATCTAATTATAATTAAATTAACCCCCCTCCCTTTTCCCCAGTGCAAAATTAAAAGGCACTCGCACTAGACGTTACATTATATTACATTTATTCACTTAACTTACAATTATTATTATTATTATAATCAAAAAGAAGCGCTAAGCCACAAGGGCTATACAGCGCTGCAGGGTAGGGAAGGAAGCAAGGGAATTGGATGGCAGGAGGGAGGGGGGATGATCAGCAGGTTACAGAAAACAGCGGGGCAGGGGATAGTACGGGGGTAGAGGGTAGCAAGAGATACAAGTAGAAAGGGCTGAAAGTATCAGAATTTGTGAAGTAAGTCAGTCGTTGTCAAAAAGTCAATAAGAGAGTCCGGATGAAAGGTGGGTCCATCAGCGAGAAGGGAAGGTAAAGAGAGAGCAGCGGGGCGAAGACGACGACAGAGGTAAATTCTGCGTGCTCGTTGATAAAGTGGGCAGTCCAACAGAATGTGGCTGACTGATAATGGAGCTTGGCAATTCTCACAGAGAGGAGCAAGACGCCTCTCCATGAGATATCCATGAGTAAGACGAGTATGGCCAATGCGAAGACGGGAGAGAGTAGTCTCCCAACCTCGACACTGGTGATAAGAAGACGGCCAGTAACCTATACTCGGTTTAATAGACTGAAGTTTGTTGCCGAGCATAGTAGACCAACGTTGTTGCCAACGGGTGTGAAGGTGGGAAGATATTACAGCAAAATAGTCCGTACATGGAATACCTCTATAAGAAACTGGTAGGTCATGTACTGCTGACCGCGCAGCAGTGTCTGCCTGTTCATTGCCCTGTACGTCAACATGACCAGGGACCCAACAAAAAACAATATCTTTATGCTTAGTAAAGATGCGGCGTAGCCAAAGTTGGATACGGAGGACTAAGGGGTGAGGTGTATCAAATTTTTGTATAGCCTGTAAAGCACTAAGGGAGTCTGAGACAACCACAAATGATGACACAGGCATAGATGCAATACGGATAAGTGCTGTAAGGATGGCATATAATTCAGCAGTAAAAATACTAGCTGAAGATAGTAAATGCCCTTGTACGACGCTGTCCGGAAACACTGCTGCGAATCCTACGCCGTCAGAAGACTTAGAGCCATCTGTGTACACAGCAATGGCATGAGAATGAGAGTGAAAGTGGTCAAGAAAAAGAGAGCGGGAAGCGACCGTAGACAGTTGGGCTTTCGAGCAAGGGAGGGAGAAAGAACAGACTCGAACAGCTGGAACTTCCCAGGGGGGTAGGGAAAAGTGAGATGCTACATGTACATAGAAAGGTGGTAGTTGAAGAGAAGACAAGAGCGAATGAAGGCGAAGAGAGAAGGGACGGAGTAAGCAGGGGCGGCGAACAAATAAAGAATGTCTACTAATATCAGTGACCATTCTATAAATGGAAGGATTGCGGAGATCATGAGAGCGTACATAGTAGCGCAGGCAATGGGCATCACGGCGATCGGATAAGGATGGAACGTTCGCTTCTGCATAGAGGCTTTCGACAGGGGAAGAGCGAAAAGCACCAAGGCATAAACGTAATCCTTGGTGATGAATGGGGTTAAGGCTAGAGAGAGTAGCAGGAGATGCCGCTGAATAGATCTGGTCACCATAATCAAGTTTCGATAAAATAAGGGTGGAATGTAGGTGAAGGAGGGTTCGACGATCAGCTCCCCACGAAAGATGAGCAAGGGTTTTAAGAAGGTTCAGCCGGCTGTGACAAGTTGCCTTCAGAGAGGTAATGTGAGGTTTCCAGGATAACCTACGATCAAAGAGGAGGCCCAGAAACTTGACTGTATCACGTTCAGGGATACGTGAGCCATAGAGGTACAAAGGATGATCAGAGATGACAGAGCGTCTAGTGAAAGTGATTTGGTGGGTTTTAGTGCTGGAAAATTTAAACCCATGTGTGGTGGCCCAATTGGAAACACGGTCGACTGCATGCTGGAGAGAAACTGTAAGGAGGTGACAGTCAGCGCCTGCACAGGCAATAGCGAAGTCATCAACATAGAGTGATGACCAAATATTTGATGGAAGACTAGAGGCCAAATCATTAATAGCAAGGAGAAAAAGTGTTGTGCTCAGAACACATCCCTGGGGGACACCTTCAGCTTGGACAAAGTCCGGGGAGAGCACATTATTAACCCGAACACGGAAATGCCTGTCAGTTAAAAAGTTCTTAAGGAAGGATGGTAGATTGCCTCGAAGGCCTAAGGAGTGGGCTTGGGCTAAAATATTATACCTCCAAGTTGTGTCATATGCCTTCTCAAGGTCAAAAAATATGGCAATAACTGAGTGGTTATTCGCAAAGGCATTACGAACATACGTATCCAAGCGCAGTAAGGGGTCTATGGTAGAACGTCCCTTACGAAAGCCATATTGACGAGTGGAGAGACTGTTGTGTGTCTCTAAATACCACACTAAACGTCTATTTACTAGACGTTCCATTACTTTGCAAACTGCACTGGTAAGAGCAATGGGACGATAGTGGGAGGTTTCATGTCCCGTAGTGCCTGGTTTGCGGAAAGGGAGAACAATGGCGGATTTCCACAGCTGTGGAAGAACTCCTTGTGACCAAATAAGATTGTAAAGGCGTAATAGGACTGTAAGGGCTGACTGATGTAAATGTTGTAGCATACGAATATGAATGTCGTCGGGCCCAGCTGCCGATGATCGACAAGCTGAGAGTGTTGCCTCCAGTTCTTGAAGTGTAAAAGGCACATTATACTGTTCTTCTCTGAGAGAAGAAAAGTCCAAGGGTGCTAACTCTCTGGCAGACTTTGAGGAAAGAAATGAGGGGCATAGATGGAGTCCCTGAGAAATACGGACCAGATGATTGCCAATTTCATTGGCAACATCTAGTGGGTTTGCTATATCAACACCGGCAACCCGCAGAACAGGAGCCGGGTCAGGAGAATATTTACCACTCAGTTTTCGTACTTTTTTCCAGACTGCACTCATAGAGGAAGCAGAGGTGATGGTGGAGACATAATCTCGCCAGCAAGTGCGTTTAGCGTCACGGATGACACGGCGAGCGATCGCACGCTTCTGTTTAAAATCAAGGAGTCGCTCTGTGGTTCTATTGTACCGGTACCTGCCCCATGCAGCGCGTTTCAAACGTACTGCACGAGCACAAGCAGGAGACCACCAAGGCACGCATTTCTGAGAATGCCTGCCCGAAGTTTGGGGTATAGAATGAGAAGCTGCGGTGAAAACGGAGGACGAGAAGAGGTGTAAAAGCTCATCGATGGAGGACGAAGAAGGAACCTCTTTAAAAACAGTCAGGTGTGAGTAAAGGTTCCAATTTGCCCGATTAAATTGCCAGCGTGGGGTGCGAAGAGGTGGCGAATATGAAGGGGAAGTAAGAATGATTGGGAAATGATCACTGTCATGTAAGTCCGGGAGAACAGACCAAGTAAAGTCTAATGCGGCGGAGGAAGAGCAAACTGAGAGATCGATGCAAGAGAGAGTATGAGTCCGAGGATCAAAATGGGTGTGAGTACCTGTATTTAAAACATGGAGGGGGTGGGTGGCAAGAAAAGCCTCTAACTGAATTCCACGGGAATCACAGTGAGACCCTCCCCAGAGGAAATGGTGGGCATTAAAATCACCAAGTAACAGAATCGGTGGCGGTAATGACGAAACAAGGAAGGCAAAATCCGGAATAGATAATGCCCGAGAAGGAGAGAGATATAAAGAACAGAGCGTATACCACCTATGTAAGTGGATACGGGCTGCTGTGTAATGCAGCGAAGTATGAACAAATAGCTGATGGTACGGAATATCAGTGCGGAGAAGAAGGGCACTTTCATTAAAGGTCCCATCAGGAAAAGGATCTGAAGAATACAATAAATTATAGCCTGAGATGTGAGAAATAACAGCAGAGTGTAATTTTGGTTCCTGTAAGCAAACACCAACAGGGGCAAACTGGGAGAGTAACATCTGAAGCTCACCCCGATTACCCCTGAGGCCGCGTATATTCCACTGTAAAAAGGCCATGATTGGCAATGATAAAGATACTTGAAATTCGCAGGTAAGGGTTCCTACGGACTAGAAGGGTTAGAAAAGTCCACATGCGGAGGCAGTGGAAAATGTTCAAGCAGCGAAGGAATGGTGCGCTGTGAAGAAAGGAGTTGCGCAGATGGAGCAGAGGAGAGAGGAAGAGCGGAAGGTGGATCAGTGTCCATTGATGGTTTGGTCTCTGCAATATATTCAGAGATTGCTTCAAGTGTTTCGGAATTCAGAGATGTCGTATGGGAGACAATGTTGGGAATGGTAGGGGGAGGATGAGTAAAGATTGGAACTGTATTGGACTGTACCAAGGTAGGGGGGGGCGAAAGGGTGGAGGGAACTGGAGAAGCGTGGCAGGGGACAGAAGAGACAGGAACCTGGGAGGTGGCAGAAGAGGAAGAAACTTGGGAGGGAACAGGGGAGGAAGGTACATTACGAGGAGGAGGGTGAACCTCTGCACTTGTAACTGAGCCAGTGAGAGGGGAAGAACTAGGGACAGAGACAGGGAGGGTAAAATGAGGAGGTGGAAGATGGGTAGGAGGTGTTACCGGACCTTTTTTTGACTTTTGAGAAGTAGAGGGACGATTGGGAAGAGGTGTCGTACGAGGTCTCGTCGATACTGAGGCTTGTAAGAGAGAACTCGAAGAAGCGAGATTAGACTGAGGCGTTGAAGTAGGGACGTCTGAGCCGAGGACAGCAAAAGGATTAGATACAGGAGTGATTATGGGAGAGGTAACCACAGAGGTGGGTGTAGAAGATGGGATACCAGAAGTGGGGGGACGTTTTGAAACACGGGAATAAGAAACACGTGGGAGTCTCCCTTGGAGGCGGAGATGAGAAACTGCCATGGCATAAGGGAGACCTTCTGTCTCTTTGAGGTAACGGATTTCCCGCTCGTTTAAATAGACCTGACAACGGCGAGAGTACGAAGGGTGAGCCTCATGACAGTTAAGGCAAGAGGGAGATCGATTGCAAGACGTATTAGAATGGTCATCGGCACCACAGACTGGGCATTCGGCGATAGATCTGCAATATTTCGCTGGATGGCCAAATCGCCAGCAATTTCTACACTGTTGTGGTGTAGGGATCACCTTTCGAACTTGTAACCGATGTCCTGCTATATAAACGGAGGATGGGAGTTCTCGGCTGTCAAAAGTTAAACGAGCCACATTGCTAGGGTATCGTCTCCGCCCACGGGCAGGAAGAACGTAAGTGTCTACCTTGAGGATTGGGAGATCTTGGAGTTCCAGCTGTTCTAGAATGTCGGTGCCACATGTCTGGAAATTTTGTTGAACTATGGTATGGGGCAGAATAACGGTACCACTACAAGAATTGAGGGAATGATGTTTTTCAAGGGTGACAGGAACAGTATCTATATGGGAAAGACGAGAGAGCTCACGAGCCTGGGTAGCATTCTGTACGGTAATGATGCGCGTACCGCTCTTAAGAGCATGAAAAGAAATATCTTTACCAACATGGCGTAGGAGTGCCTTGCCAATACTATGGTCAGAAAGATAGGCAGTAGAGGAAGTTGGTCGTAAAGTGAAGAATTTAGTCCACTGTTCAGTCTGAAACTGAGCGTGGAAAGGTAGTGAAGGACGTGTCGATCGTTTCTGAGACGAACGAGAAGGTGAAGGTGGAGAAGTATCATCAGCAGGTAATTGTCGTTGACGTTTAGGCGTGGGACCAGAGTTGGTCCGACGTGGAACGGGTCGGCGATTTGAAAATTGCCGCACCGTAGAGGGAGAGGCCGGAAGCATAGTCAGAGGAGAGCGAAGGTCTGATAAATCGAAGGAGTCAGTCGAGGCCTCAGTACCTGAAGCGGGTGAGGAAACAGCACCGGCAATAGGTACAGAGGCATGAGGAATGTCTGAAGAGTGGTCCAAAGACGAGGCGGGGTCAGAACGGGGTGCGGTATCAAGAAGGGGCCCGGGGGTACCAGGTTCATGGACTAGGGCTGCCATGGTTAGGTTACTTCTTTCTTTTTGTTTTTAAGAAAAAAAAAGAAAGAAGAAAAGAAAATAAAAATAAAAAAAAGAAAAAAAAAGGGGGGACCGGGGAGGGATAGTTCCTAGGAGGGATGAAAGGGCCAGAAATCTCCCTCCGCGCCCAAGAGGACTCGACACCGCTAGTAGCGCAGATGCAGCATGGAACCCGTGCCATACCCTACCCTTCATGCCAGTAAACCAGCAATCTGGGATAGCAACCTCACATCTGCCGAGCTACCTCGGTGGACAAAAGAGAGGGCGGCCGGATATCCGCCACAAAGCATACCTCCTTCAGCCACCACCCCCGGAATCCGAAAGGTGGCTTCCAGAGCTACACCCGTCGCCCAAAAGACACCCAAAGCTACTCCGGGATACCGGAGAGGGATCGGGACATCCCTAGGCAATCCAGATTCCACGGCAAACTACGCCACCGCCAAGAAACCTCAACGGAATGGGATGGACCCCGGTGTCCTTTCTCCTACCCAGGAACTAGCGCGCCTGTGGGAGAAATCCCAAAGGACAAAAAGAGGAAAGGCAAAAGGGAGGAGTGGGGAGGAGGAGGAGGAAAGGAAAAAGGGGAGGATGGGGAGGATGGGATAGGGGAGGGGAGATTGGGGGGTAATTAGGTTCGGTCTGAGGAAGAAGACCGATAGGTCTAATTCCTCAGACCAAGAGCCTCTTCACCACGCCAAGGAGCCCCCCTTGAAGAGGACTTAACTTACAAAATAATTAACAAATAAAACTTATGACAATATATAGGTTGATCAGGGGCTGATCCACCAGGAGGCCTGGTCACAGACCGGGCCGCGGGGGCGTTGACCCCCGAAACTCTCTCCAGGTAAACTCTCCAGGTAATATAGGTAGTAATTACTTAACAGTGAAGGGTACGAAGTAATAAGGTAACTACACTAGATATAGAAACACACACACTAAATACATATTCCCATATTTACGTAGTACCATGTTTAACAAGATATATTTGTTTATTAACAAAGTTCCAGAGCAATATCAGACTTAATCTTACACACACTAAACCATCATATAACATTATAGCTCCTAATAAAACATGTACAGGCGAGTACTGTGCCTTGTGGAACAGAGCTTTTCACCGTAGCTGCCTCGGACTTTACTCTGTTGACGACAGATAAGAGATAAGATAAGATTTCGTTGGGATTTTTAACCCCGGAGGGTTAGCCACCCAGGATAACCCAAGAAAGTCAGTGCGTCATCGAGGACTGTCTAACTTATTTCCATTGTGGTCCTTAATCTTGTCCCCCAGGATGCCACCCACACCAGTCCACTAACACCCAGGTACCTATTTGCTGCTAGGTGAACAGGACAACAGGTGTAAGGAAACGTGTCGAAATGTTTCCACCCGCCGGGAATCGAACCCGGGCCCTCCGTGTGTGAAGCGGGAGCTTTAGCCACCAGGCCACCGGGCCACTAGCCACCAGGCCACTAGCCACCAGGCCACCGGGCCATCCTACTCTGTGTTCTGTTAGTGAGGAAATTATAGATCCATCGACCGACTTTTCCTGTTATTCCTTTAGCACGCATTTTGTGCGCTATTACGCCATGGTCACACTTGTCGAAGGATTTTGCAACGTCTGTATATATTACATCTGCATTCTTTTTGTCTTCAAGTTCCTAAATGCACTAGAAGACAAAAAGAATGCAGATGTAATATATACAGACTTTGCAAAAGCCTTCGACAAGTGTGACCATGGCGTAATAGCGCACAAAATGCGTGCTAAAGGAATAACAGGAAAAGTCGGTCGATGGATCTATAATTTCCTCACTAACAGAACACAGAGAGTAGTCGTCAACAGAGTAAAGTCCGAGGCAGCTACGGTGAAAAGCTCTGTTCCACAAGGCACAGTACTCGCTCCCATCTTGTTCCTCATCCTCATATCCGACATAGACAAGGATGTCAGCCACAGCACCGTGTCTTCCTTTGCAGATGACACCCGAATCTGCATGACAGTGTCTTCCATTGCAGACACTGCAAGGCTCCAGGCAGACATTGCAGACACTGCAAGGCTCCAGGCGGACATTGCAGACACTGCAAGGCTCCAGGCGGACATTGCAGACACTGCAAGGCTCCAGGCGGACATTGCAGACACTGCAAGGCTCCAGGCGGACATTGCAGGCACTGCAAGGCTCCAGGCAGACACTGCAGACACTGCAAGGCTCCAGGCAGACATTGCAGACACTGCAAGGCTCCAGGTGGACATTGCAGACACTGCAAAGCTCCAGGCGGACATCAACCAAATCTTTCAGTGGGCTGCAGAAAACAATATGAAGTTCAACGATGAGAAATTTCAATTACTCAGATATGGTAAACACGAGGAAATTAAATCTTCATCAGAGTACAAAACAAATTCTGGCCACAAAATAGAGCGAAACACCAACGTCAAAGACCTGGGAGTGATCATGTCGGAGGATCTCACCTTCAAAGACCATAACATTGTATCAATCGCATCTGCTAGAAAAATGACAGGATGGATAATGAGAACCTTCAAAACTAGGGAGGCCAAGCCCATGATGACACTCTTCAGGTCACTTGTTC
>NC_091389.1:8326735-8371210 GCF_038502225.1 Cherax quadricarinatus | reverse complement strand
GAGAAATTTTATTAATTATTTATGCTTCTTGATATGAAGCCAAGGATTCTGTTAGCTTTATTGTGAATACTTATGCACTATTGTCCTGGTTTCAGATTACTGCTAACCAGAACCCCTAAATCCTTTTTGCAATCTGTAATACTAATATCTACATTTAGTTTATATGTGGCATGGTTATTTTCCTGTCCAACATTTAGAACTTTGCATTTGTCTATATTAAACTGCATCTGCCACTTCTCCGACCATTGCATCAGTCTATTCAATTCATCCTGGAGTGCTCTAATGTCCTCATTAGAATGAATTGGATGGCCTATTTTGGTGTCATCAGCAAATTTGCATATGTCACTATTTATTCCCTCATCTATGTCGTTTATGTAGATTGTAAACAAGGGGCCCAACACTGACCCCTGTGGAACACCGCTTGTGACATACCCTCATTCTGATTTCTCCCCATTTATGCAAACTCTCTGCTGCCTATTTGTCAACCATGCCTCTACCTAGGAAAAAATTTCTCCTCCTATTCTGTGTGCCTTAAGTTTCCTCAATAGTCTCTGATGTGGACCTCTATCAAAAGCCTTACTGAAGTCCATAAAAACAATACCATATTCATTACCATGATCTACCTCCTTAAATACCTTAGTGTAGAAAGTTAGTAAATTCGTAAGACAGGAACGTCACTTTGTAACTCTGTGCTGAGATTCATTAATCAATTTATGCCTTTCAAGATGGCTACGAATTGCTTCGGCACTTATTGATTCCATAAATTTACCAACTATGGAAGTAAGGCTTATTGGTCTATAGTTCGAAGCTAAGGGCCTGTCACCTGCCTTGTAAATAGATACGTATTACATTTGCCATTTTCCACTTGTCTGTCACCATGCCAGTTTGTAGTGATATATTGAAAAGATTAGCCAAAAGGTATGCTAAGTTCCTCTTTACATTCCTTTAAAACCCTTGCAAATAGTTCATCAGGCCTGAGGATTTGTTAAGTTTTAATTTCTCTATTTAAGGTTAGGTTAGGTTAGGTTACGTAAGGTTTATCAGAAAATAGGACAAGTGTTTCCTGACAAGGGTCTTAGTCATATGATGACCCACTGCTGGAGCTTCTAGTCATCTGATCGAGGCCTTCCACTGGCTTACCAGTCTACCCCTTTAAAAATTATGGTCATGATTATAACCATTGGAATACTACTGCAGATTCAAGATTGGACTCTTCCACCTCTAGGTTGAACACTGCACTATCTTCAGTGATACTCAGGTGATGGCATATGTCAAAGACAGCCAGTGATGGACAACAATCTTAGAACAAAACTCACGAAATCGTAACGACACTATTGCCTGTGATTTTTAGGAAATACTTGCCAGGGGTTCAAACTCTACCTGGTTCATTATTTGTTTTCAGAACAAATACTACAAAATACCGACCTCTTCTCAAAGGATTATTAACCCCAGAATTAACCCCAGGAAGTTAATAATCCAGGATAATTATCCCAGATATAAGCATCGCCTCAAATCAAATCATACACCATCATCCGAACCTCGCCGAACACAGTGCAAAGTTCCGCCCAGAGGTCGATGACACCCCACTTGCAACTGTAGGGCCATCACTTGCAACTGCACAGCCATCACTTGCAACTGGTTCACTCGACTCCAAACTTTGACCATCTGTTGCAATGATCAAAAGAGTTGGCATCGCAACTTTCATCGCAGACTGTAACCTATTTAAAACAGACCTTGTAATAGCTATTTGTATTCTAATTACAATGAACAATAACTGTTTATCTACTATTTGTAATTAAAATAGTCAATCATAACCATTGGTAATCTACTTAAAATAGTCAATTACAATAGTATTTGTAATTAACTTTTAATACATCACTTATTATAAATCCAAAAAGGCAATATATCACTAATTTTTTAACTAACAACTACGTCGTATTTTTACACGATTACAGGGAAATATTAAAATGGAAATATTAAAATGGAAATATTAAAATGGAAATATTAAAATGGAAATATTAAAATGGAAATATTAAAATGGAAATATTAAAATGGAAATATTAAAACGGAAATATTAAAACAGAAATATTAAAACGGAAATATTAAAACGGAAATATTAAAACGGAAATATTAAAACGGAAATATTAAAACGGAAATATTAAAACGGAAATATTAAAACGGAAATATTAAAACGGAAATATTAAAACGGAAATATTAAAACGGAAATATTAAAACGGAAATTTCCTGATACCAAAGCACAAGTTTTTCTCTTCACAAAAACAAAACAAAAAAAAAAATTCCTCAAAAGGTAATGTGGTTTTAATATAGTCATAAGTGGGTGTAAACTGAGGCAGTCTCCTGGGTGTAAACTGAGGCAGTCTCCTGGGTGTAAACTGAGGCAGTCTCCTGGGTGTAAACTGAGGCAGTCTCCTGGGTGTAAACTGAGGCAGTCTCCTGGGTGTAAACTGAGGCAGTCTCCTGGGTGTAAACTGAGGCAGTCTCCTGGGTGTAAACTGAGGCAGTCTCCTGGGTGTAAACTGAGGCAGTCTCCTGGGTGTAAACTGAGGCAGTCTCCTGGGTGTAAACTGAGGCAGTCTCCTGGGTGTAAACTGAGGCAGTCTCCTGGGTGTAAACTGAGGCAGTCTCCTGGGTGTAAACTGAGGCAGTCTCCTGGGTGTAAACTGAGGCAGTCTCCTGGGTGTAAACTGAGGCAGTCTCCTGGGTGTAAACTGAGGCAGTCTCCTGGGTGTAAACTGAGGCAGTCTCCTGGGTGTAAACTGAGGCAGTCTCCTGGGTGTAAACTGAGGCAGTCTCCTGGGTGTAAACTGAGGCAGTCTCCTGGGTGTAAACTGAGGCAGTCTCCTGGGTGTAAACTGAGGCAGTCTCCTGGGTGTAAACTGAGGCAGTCTCCTGGGTGTAAACTGAGGCAGTCTCCTGGGTGTAAACTGAGGCAGTCTCCTGGGTGTAAACTGAGGCAGTCTCCTGGGTGTAAACTGAGGCAGTCTCCTGGGTGTAAACTGAGGCAGTCTCCTGGGTGTAAACTGAGGCAGTCTCCTGGGTGTAAACTGAGGCAGTCTCCTGGGTGTAAACTGAGGCAGTCTCCTGGGTGTAAACTGAGGCAGTCTCCTGGGTGTAAACTGAGGCAGTCTCCTGGGTGTAAACTGAGGCAGTCTCCTGGGTGTAAACTGAGGCAGTCTCCTGGGTGTAAACTGAGGCAGTCTCCTGGGTGTAAACTGAGGCAGTCTCCTGGGTGTAAACTGAGGCAGTCTCCTGGGAGCATCCACGAGCCAGACCACCAGCCAATATACCTGTAGTGATATCCTTGTTGAATGCAGTGACATCCTTGTGTCCATAATCCATCTATCCACAGTGAGACATCCTTGTGTCCATAATCCATCTATCACAGTGACATCCTTGTGTCCATAATCCATCTATCCACAGAGTGGCATCCTTGTGTATACAATACAAACACAACACTGGACACAATTTGGGAGAGAAATAATAAGCAATAAAACAAGGAACGACTTCAGTGAACGACTGTCAGTGAATGACTGGCAGTGAATGACTGTCAGTGAAGAACAGCCAGTGAACAACTATTTAATCCCCATGCCATTTATTATGACTTATTTTGACTTTACAGATTTTGTAGTTTTGAGAGCTGTAAGAACACATGCACCATGAAATTATTATTATTATAATCAAAAAAGAAGCGCTAAGCCACAAGGACTATACAGCGCTGCAGGGCAGGAAGGAAGCGAGGGCATCAGGTGGCAAAAGGGAGATGGATGAGTAATAGGTTACGGATAACAGCGGAGCAGTGGATGGTGAAAGGGTAAAGGGCAGCAAGAGACTGAGCTAGAAAGGGTTGAGGGGAGTGCGAAAGATATCATCATCAGAGTTTGTGGAGTAAATCAGTCGTTGTCAAGAAGTCAATGAGAGAGTCAGGATTAAAGGAGGGTCCATCAGCAAGAAGGGAAGGTAAAGAGAGAGTAGTAGAACGAAGACGACGTTGGAGGTAAATTCTGCGTGCTTGTTGATAGAGAGAGCAGTCTAACAGAATGTGGCTAATCGATACTGGAACTTGACACTGCTCACAGAGAGGAACAGGGTGCCTCTCTATGAGATACCCATGAGTAAGACGAGTGTGGCCAATGCGAAGGCGGGAGAGAGTGGTCTCCCAACCTCGGCACTGATGACAAGAAGACGGCCAGTAACCTATGCTCGGTTTAATAGAATGAAGTTTGTTACCGAGCAGAGTTGACCAACGTTGTTGCCAACGGGTGCGAAGGTGGGTAGCTATTGCAGCAAAATAGTCCAGAAATGGAACACCTCGATAGGAAATCGGTAGGTCATGTACTGCTGACCGTGCAGCAGTGTCTGCCTCTTCATTGCCCTGTACGTCAACATGACCAGGGACCCAACAAAAAACAATATCTTTATGTTTGGTAGAGATACGGCGTAGCCAAAGTTGGATATGGAGAACTAGGGGATGAGATGTATCAAATTTTCGTATAGCCTGTAGAGCACTAAGGGAGTCTGAGACTACTACAAATGATGACACAGGCATAGATGCGATACGAATAAGTGCTGCAAGAATGGCATACAGTTCAGCAGTAAAAATGCTAGCTGAAGATAGTAAATGCCCCCGCACGACGCTGTCCGGAAACACTGCTGCGAATCCGACGCCGTCTGAAGACTTAGGGTCATCTGTGTACACAGCGGTGGCATGAGAATGGGAGTGGAAGAGATCAAGAAAAAGAGAGCGGGAAGCCACCGTAGGCAGTTGAGCTTTCGAGCAAGGGAGTGAGAAAGAACAGACCCGAACAGCTGGAACTTCCCAGGGGGGTAGGGAAAAGTGAGATGCTACATGAACATATAAAGGTGGTAACTGAAGGGAAGACAAGAGTGAATGTAGGCGAAGAGAAAAGGGACAGAGCAAACAGGGGCGGCGAACGAATAAAGAATGTCTACTAATATCGGTGACCATTCTATAAATGGAAGGATTGTGTAGATCGTGAGAGCGTACATAGTAGCGAAGGCAATGGGCATCACGGCGATCAGACAAGGATGGAACATTCGCTTCTGTATAGAGGCTCTCAACAGGGGAAGAGCGAAAAGCACCAAGGCACAAACGTAATCCTTGGTGATGGATAGAGTTAAGGCTCGAGAGAGTAGCAGGAGAGGCCGCGGAATAAATCTGGTCACCATAATCGAGTTTCGATAAAACGAGGGCTGAATGTAGGCGAAGCAGAGTTCAACGATCAGCTCCACAGGAAAGATGAGCAAGGGTTTTAAGAAGGTTTAGCCGGCTGTGACAAGTTGCCTTCAGAGAGGTAATGTGAGGTTTCCAGGATAACCTACGGTCAAAGAGAAGGCCTAGAAACCTGACTATCACGTTCGGGGATACGGGAGCCATAGAGATACAAAGGATGATCGGAGATAACAGAGCGTCTAGTGAAAGTAATTTGGCGAGTTTTGGTACTTGAAAATTTAAACCCATGCGTGGTGGCCCAAGTGGAAACACGGTCAACTGCATGCTGGAGAGAAACTGCAATAAGATGACAGTCAGCGCCTGCACAAGCAATAGCAAAGTCATCAACATAGAGTGATGACCAAATATTGGATGGAAGAACAGAGGCCAAGTCATTTATAGCAAGGAGAAAAAGTGTTGTGCTTAGAACACATCCCTGAGGGACACCTTCAGCTTGGACGAAGTCCGGGGAAAGAACATTATTGACTCGAACACGGAAATGTCTGTCAGTTAAAAAGTTCTTAAGGAAGGATGGTAGATTGCCTCGGAGGCCTAAGGAATGGGCCTGGGCCAAAATATTATACCTCCAAGTTGTGTCATATGCCTTCTCAAGGTCAAAAAATATGGCAATAACTGAGTGATTATTCGCAAAGGCATTACGAACATACGTATCCAAGCGTAGTAAGGGGTCTATGGTAGAACGACCCTTACGAAAGCCATATTGACTAGCAGAGAGACTGTTGTGTGTCTCTAAATACCACATTAAACATTGATTTACGAGACGTTCCATCTTTGCAAACTGCACTAGTAAGAGCGATGGGACAATAGTGGGAGGCATCATGTCCTGTAGTACCCGGTTTGTGGAAAGGGAGAACAATGGCAGATTTCCACAGCTGGGGAAGAACTCCTCGTGCCCAAATAAGATTGAAGAGGTGTAAGAAGACTACAAGGGCTGACCGATGTAAATGTTGTAACATACGAATATGAATGTCGTCAGGCCCAGCTGCCGATGATCGTCAGGCCCAGCTGCCGATGATCGGCAAGCTGAGAGCGTTGCCTCCAGTTCTTGAAGTGTAAAAGGCACATTATACTGTTCTTCTCTGAGAGAAGAAAAGTCCAAGGGTACTAACTCTCTGGCAGACTTTGAGGAAAGAAACGAGGGG
The DNA here is from genome assembly GCF_038502225.1 of Cherax quadricarinatus. Classification (NCBI taxonomy): domain Eukaryota; kingdom Metazoa; phylum Arthropoda; class Malacostraca; order Decapoda; family Parastacidae; genus Cherax; species Cherax quadricarinatus. The sequence goes on along the minus strand of NC_091389.1, from coordinate 8,364,796 downwards.
CATAGATGGAGCCCTCGGGAAATATGGACCAGATGTGTGCCAAGTTCAATGGCAACGTCAAGAGGGTTTGCTACATCAACACCAGCGACCCGTAGAACAGGAGCCGGGTCAGGAGAGTATTTACCACTCAATTTCCTCACTTTTTTCCAGACTGCACTCATAGAAGAAGCAGAGGTGATGGTGGAAACAGTCTCGCCAACAAGTGCGTTTAGCTTCACGGATGACACGGCGAGCGATCGCACGCTTCTGCTTAAAATCAAGAAGTCTCTCAGCGGTTCTATTGTACCGGTACCTGCCCCATGCAGCACGTTTCAAACGTACTGCACGAGCACAAGCAGGAGACCACCAAGGCACGCACTTCTGAGAATGCCTGCCTGAGGTTTGGGGTATAGAATGAGATGCTGCGGTATAAACTGACGTCGAGAACGTCGAGAAGATGTGTAGGAGCTCATCAATGGAGGAAGAAGAAGGAACCTCGCTAAAAGCAGTGAGGTGTGAGTAAAGATCCCAATTTGCCTGATCAAATTGCCAGCGAGGGCTACGGAAAGGTGGTGAATAGGAAGGAGAAGTAAGAATGATCGGAAAATGATCGCTGTCACGTAAGTCCGGTAGAACAGACCAGGTAAAGTCTAGTGCAGTGGAGGAAGAGCAGACTGATAGATCGATGCAAGAGAGAGTATGAGTACGAGGATCAAAATGGGTGGGAGTACCCGTATTTAAAACATGGAGGGGGTGAGAGGCGAGAAAAGCCTCCAACTGGATGCCACGTGAGTCACAATGAGACCCCCCCCCCCAGAGGAAATGGTGGGCATTAAAATCACCAAGTAACAGAAGTGGTGGTGGTAAGGATGAAACAAAAAGGCAAAGTCTGGGATAGAAAATGCTCGAGAAGGAGAGAGATATAAAGAACATATTGTAAACCACTTATTCAAGTGGATACGGGCTGCAGTGTAATGCAGCGAGGTATGGATAAATAGTTGACAGTACATAATATCATTGCGTAGAAGAAGGGCACTTTCATTAAAGGTCCCATCTGAGAAAGGATCCGAAGAATACAATAAATTATAGCCTGAGATAGGTTGGAAGACAGCAGAGTGTAATTTTGGTTCTTGTAAGCAAGCACCAACAGGGGAAAACCTGGAAAGCAACATCTGAAGCTCACCCCGATTACCCCTGAGGCCGCGGATATTCCACTGTAAATAGGCCATGATTGGCGATGAAGAAAATACCAGGAATCTGTAGGTAAAGGCACCTACGGACTAGAGGGGTTAGAAAAGTCAACGTGTGGTGGCATTGGAAGACGTTCAAGTAGCGAAGGAATGGAGCGTTGCGAAGAATGGGGTTGTGAAGATGGAGGAGAGGGAAGAGAAGGAACAGGAAGTGAATCAGTGTCCATTGAAGGTTTAGTCTCTGCAATATATTCTGAAATGGCTTCAAGTGTTTCTGAATTCAAAGATGTATGGGAGACCATATTGGAGATAGAAGGAGGAGGGTGAGTAAAGATTGGGACAGTAATGGACTGTACCAAAGTAGAGGGGGAGGGAAGAGTGTAAGGGACTGGAGATGAAGTGTGGGGGGGGACAGAAGAGGCAGAAACCTGGGAGGTGGCAGAAGAGGGAGAAACTTGGGAGGGGACGGGGGTGGAAGGCATAGTACGAGGAGGAGGGTGAATCTCCACACTTGTAATAGAGCCAGAGAGAGGGGAAGAACTAGGTACAGAGACTGGAAAGGTAAAGTGTGGAGGTGGAAAAAGGGAAGGAAGGGGCAAAGAAGATTTGAGCAATGTGGATTTTTTGGACTTCTGAGAAGTAGAGGGGCGATTGGTATTAGGTGTCGTACGAGGTCTTGTCGATACTGGGGCTTGTGAGGAAGGACGCGAAGATGTGAGAACAGACTGAGTTGTAGTCGGGACGTCAGAGCCAAGGACAGCAAAAGGATTAGATGCCGGAGTGGCTATGGGAGGGGTAACAACAGAGGAGGCTGCAGAAGATGGGACCCCAGAAGTGGGGGGATGTTTGGAAACACGAGAATAAGAAACACGGGGTAGTCTCCCTTGGAGGCGGAGATGAGTAACTGCCATAGCATAAGGGAGACCTTCTGCCTCTTTGAGGCAACGGATTTCACGTTCATTTAAGTAGACCTGGCAACGGCGGGAGTACGAAGGGTGAGCTTCATTACAATTAAGGCACGATGGAGGTTGACTGCAAGATGTATTAGAATGGTCGTCGGCACCACAGACTGGGCATTCGGCCATAGATCTGCAATATTTCACTGGGTGACCAAAATGCCAGCAATTTCTACATTGTTGCGGTGTAGGTATCACCTTTCGAACTTGTAACCCATGTCCCGCGACATATACAGAGGACAGGAGTTCTCGGCTGTCAAAAGTTAAACGAGCCACATTGCAAGGGTAACGTCTCCGCCCCCGGGCAGGAAGGACATAAGTGTCTACTTTGAGGATTGGGAGATCCTGGAGTTCCAGCTGTTCAAAAATGTCATTGCCACATGACTGGAAATTCTGTTGGACTATGGTATGGGGCAGAATGACAGTACCACTACAAGAATTGAGAGAAATATGTTTTTCAATAGTGATAGGAGTAGTATCGATATTCGAAAGGAGAGAAAGATCATGAGCTTGGGTAGCATTCTGGACAGTGACGATGCGCGTACCGCTCTTGAGAGCATGAAATGAAATATCTCTACCAACATGACGCAGGAGCGCTTTGCCAATACTATGGTCAGAAAGGTAGGCAGAAGAAGAAGTCGGTCTTAAAGTAAAGAATTTAGTCCATTGTGTGGTCCGAAACTGAGCGTGGAGAGGGAGTGCTTGACGTGTCGGTCTTTTCCGAGTAGAATGGGAAGGTAACGAAGGAGCATCATCAGGAGATTGACGTTGGCGTTTAGGAGTAGGACCGGAGTTGGTCCGGCGTGAAATGGGCGGGCGATTCGAAAATTGCCGTACCGTAGAGGGAGAAGCCGCATGCATAGTCAAAGGAGAGCGGAGTTCAGACAAATCGAAGGAGTCAGTCGAAGCCCCGGTACCTGAAGCGGGTGAGAAAACAGCACCAGCAAGAGGTACAGGGGCATCAGGAGTGTCCGAAGAGTGGTCTAAAACACAAGGCAGGGTCAGAATGGGGTGCGGTATCAAGAAGGGGCCCGGGGGTAGTGGGTTCATGGATTGGGTTCTCCATGGTTAGGTTACTCCTTTGCACATCATTAAGAAAAAAAATGAAAGAAAAGAAAATAAAAATAAAAAAAGAATAAAAAAAAGGGGGGAGCAGGGAGGAATAGTTCCCAGGAGGAATGAAAGGGCCGGAAATCTCCCTCTGCGCCCAAGAGGACCTCAGCACCGCTAGTAGCGCAGATGCAGCATGGAACCCGTGCCATACCCTACCCTTCATGCCAGTAAACCAGCAATCCGGGATAGCAACCTCACATCTGCTGAGCTACCTCGGTGGACAAAAGAGAGGGCGGCCGGATATCCACCACAAAGCATACCTCCTTCGGCCACCACCCCCGGAATCCGAAAGGTGGCTTCCAGAGATACACCCGTCGCCCGAAAGACACCCAAAGCTACTCCGGGATACCGGAGAGGGATCGGGACATCCCCAGGCAATCCAGATTCCACGGCAAACTACGCCACCGCCAAGAACCTCAACGGAATGGGATGGACCCCGGTGTCCTTTCCCCTACCTAGGAACTAGCGCGCCTGTGGGAGAAATCCCAAAGGCCAAAAAGAGGAAGGGCAAAAGGGAGGGGTGGGGAGGAGGAGGAGGAAGAATGGAAAAAGGGGAGGATGGGGAGGATGGGATAGGGGAGGAGAGAATGGGGGGTAATTAGGTTCGGTCTGAGGAAGAAGACCAACAGAGCTAATTCCTCAGACCAAGAGCCTCTTCACCACGCCAAGGAGCCCCCCTTGAAGAGGATGCACCATGAAAGCTGTGGGCTAAGATAAAATAAGATTTGTTGGATTTTTTAACCCAGAGAGTTATCCATCCAGGATAACCCAGAAAAGTCAGTGCATCACCAGGGACTCTCTTTTATTTCCATTGTGGATGAGACAGTAAGTCGTAGTTGGTGGCCACTGATACAACAATGTCACTTATGTGCTGCTTGTAAAATCATCCTATTAGAACCCTCATGACTGGTTACTGTGCTGGAACTGTTACCAACATAGACCATAGTTTGAGTCTCCAGCCATTCTCTTTGTCTGTTCATCAAGGTTTAATTTGTGCTAACTGTTCAATGATGATTAAAAATCACTGATTTTTAATCACAGCAGGTAATACAAGTACACATTTAGTAGAATGCCATGGGTAAGTGGAGAAGAATCCTTCCTCCACAAGCCATGTGTCTTGAGAGGTGACTAAAGTGCTGGCAGCAAGGTGTTAGTAACACCTGTATAAATTACTAAATGCTGGCAGCAAGGTGTTAGTAACACCTGTATAAATTACTAAATGCTGGCAGCAAGGTGTTAGTAACACCTGTATAAATTACTAAATGCTGGCAGCAAGGTGCTAGTAACACCTTCTCTTTTAAATAACAAAAAAAGGCACAATACCGTGACTGGAACGATACACAAATAACCCGCACATAGAAGAGAGAAGCTTACGACGATGTTTCGGTCCGACTTGGACCATTTCGTAGTCGGACCGAAACGTCATCGTAAGCTTTTATGTGCGGGTTATCTGTGTAACCTTCTCCTTTATAAATTACTAAATATAAAACGAACTTCAATTTCTTTTCCTGGTCACCTTTCTTTGCTGGGAGACGGCTAGTATGTTAAAAAAGAAAATTTGTAGTAGTGCCATATTTATATTTTCCATCAGAAGAAAAAAAAGACGTGGAAGATCAGCTTCCAGATCTTCTCTGTACACACCAAAAGAATATAATTTATCTTTCAGGTCCTTTACTGTGTCAGTAGTTGGTGTCCTGTTGGGAATTGTGGATGGGTTTGGGGCAAATTCTCTTGAGCTTCTGAGAGAGAGAAAATTATTCTGAAAATGTAGGTCTGCATGGCAAGGGAAGATTTTGTGGTACCTAATAATAATAATAATAATAATAATAATAATAATAATAATAATAATAACATTTCGAAAAAAGAAATTTACCTCCTTGTCTTCCCTTTCTTCACCTTGTTGTTCTCTCCAGCACTATTCTGTCCTAACTTCTGGGGTAGATAAACAACCCCATACTTTCCATCTCCATACAAAGCAAGTCTTGTAATACTCCCAATTATTTTCTGTATCCTCCTCTGGTAGTATTTTTTCTTCTGATACGGTAGGATAGATTATGCATTTTTTTCACAGAACAATGTTTGACCTTATAATATGTCTCTTGTCTCCTGTAAGATTCAGGAGACATCATGACATCGCGACACAAATACGAGGACTGAGCCTCCACACACTCAAGACAGAAATGGAGAGCTGACAGGAGTCATTATACATGTCCACAGTGAAAGTGTTTCAATGCAACCAATCAACAGCACTTTGCTGAATAGCCAAACTGCCTCTATATACAGCGGAACTGCAGTGTTTGAACTTAATTGGTTCCTAGGTGGTGTTGGAACTGTGAAAAACATGACTCAAGAAATCGTAATGACACGATTGCAAATAAACCATACCCCCGGCAGGGATTGAACCCGCGGTTCAATCCCGGCCGGGGGTTCAATCCCGGCCGGGGGTTCAATCCCGGCCGGGGGTATGGTTTAACTGTGAGAAGTTTGATGTTGAAAACAGTATCTCCCAGGCTTGTAAATATCAGCCTCACACACCAGAGGAAGTTGATCTGACTCCTCCAATAGTCTCTGACAGCTAGGTCAGTGTCAGAGAGAACGTCAAAGCACTTGACAGAGAGCTTTCATTTAAAGTTTTTTTTTTTTTTACAATTGAATTGTAAACAAGTCAGTGTGTTAGGACTCCAGAAAAACGTTCAAAGACTGGGTCAGTTTTTTTGTTTGAGGTCTGGTTTGTTTGAGGTCCGGTATGTTCGAACATCAAGGTTCCACTATACACAAATAACCCGCATATAAGAGAAACAACTTATGACGACCCAGTAGAGGTCGTCACAAGTTTCAATGTCACACTAACATAGAAGTGTGAGGGAGCCAGTATAAATAGGCGAGGGGAGACAGGGACAGGACCAAGAAAGGAAGAAAAAGAAGTAGTGGAAGTAACAGTAGAAATAATAATGGTGGTAGAAAGTGGGGAGAGAAGTTCAGTGGTACAAGGACCTGCCTAGTATGGGCCAACAGGCCTGCTGCAGTGTTCCTCCTTTATGTTCTTAAGAAAAAGATAAGTGAAGGGTGAAGGAAGGTATTAGTAATGGTAGTAGCAATAGTATTAGAAACAGATGGTAGCTGTAGTAGTAGGGTCAGTCTAAGAACAAGAAAAAGGACCATCACAGGAGAGCTAGAGATCTTAACTCTGGACACAAACCCACTACAGTATCAGTATATTATGGTCCTCACTTAGCGATGAATTCGTTTATCGACGTGGTCTCAGAATGGAACTCCGTCGTTAAGTGAGGAGAGGCTGTATTCAAAAATGGGGCAGGGACGGCCCCACTCCCACTCTTATATATACTGGCTCTCTTACCTTCACACCTGTACATGTCTAGTTAATGATCCAAATGGCACTGAAGCATCATCATACATTTCAATCTACGTGCTGGTTATCTGCGTATTGTATTATGCCTTTTGCGTTGTTTCTACAGCTACATATAACTGTATATCCTATAAGAATGCCTAGCACTACCACCTAGAAAAATTTACATCACTTAATTCTATGCTGGAAATAAATAATTTCCAAGGTAAACTGAACTGAATATATTAAAATTACTACATAAACATGTTAATTTGATAATACAGTATATACAAACATCATATAATGCTACACTTATTTCTACATACATATATACATACACACCTGTATATATACATGTATAAATATGCAATAAGGTCATAGTAAACAGGTGGTATCACAATATGCAAAATATACACTAGGAAAAATTAGTGAATTTCCAAGTGCTTTTGTGATTTTTCACATTATCACGGAAATTCATTATTTTTTTACAGTGGTTATTTTGCATGTATAAATACATATATAGGTACATGTGTTTTATTAAGGTGTTAAACTATTTGTATTAACAGCTAGAACTATCCCATCCACCAAAGCCAAGGAGAACTAATGAGTGAAAGTGAATGAGAGTGAAGACCCAAGTTACATGTCGTGCCACTGACGCTAAGACATACCGAGATGCAGAACTACACTAACTTGAAGACCCAAGTTATGTGGTCTTACTGACACCCACTTAGAAATGCTGAAATTCTAAGCATAACTTGAAAACACAAGTTATGTGTAGTTTTACCAACACATACTAAGCAATACTGGAATAGTAAGTGCATAGTACTGATCCAGTAAGCGATGCTACTGATCCAGTAAGCGATGCTACTGATCCAGTAAGCGATGCTACTGATCCAGTAAGCGATGCTACTGATCCAGTAAGCGATGCTACTGATCCAGTAAGCGATGCTACTGATCCAGTAAGCGATGCTACTGATCCAGTAAGCGATGCTACTGATCCAGTAAGCGATGCTACTGATCCAGTAAGCGATGCTACTGATCCAGTAAGCGATGCTACTGATCCAGTAAGCGATGCTACTGATCCAGTAAGCGATGCTACTGATCCAGTAAGCGATGCTACTGATCCAGTAAGCGATGCTACTGATCCAGTAAGCGATGCTACTGATCCAGTAAGCGATGCTACTGATCCAGTAAGCGATGCTACTGATCCAGTAAGCGATGCTACTGATCCAGTAAGCGATGCTACTGATCCAGTAAGCGATGCTACTGATCCAGTAAGCGATGCTACTGATCCAGTAAGCGATGCTACTGATCCAGTAAGCGATGCTACTGATCCAGTAAGCGATGCTACTGATCCAGTAAGCGATGCTACTGATCCAGTAAGCGATGCTACTGATCCAGTAAGCGATGCTACTGATCCAGTAAGCGATGCTACTGATCCAGTAAGCGATGCTACTGATCCAGTAAGCGATGCTACTGATCCAGTAAGTGATGCTACTGATCCAGTAAGCGATGCTACTGATCCAGTAAGCGATGCTACTGATCCAGTAAGCGATGCTACTGATCCAGTAAGCGATGCTACTGATCCAGTAAGCGATGCTACTGATCCAGTAAGCGATGCTACTGATCCAGTAAGCGATGCTACTGATCCAGTAAGCGATGCTACTGATCCAGTAAGCGATGCTACTGATCCAGTAAGCGATGCTACTGATCCAGTAAGTGATGCTACTGATCCAGTAAGTGATGCTACTGATCCAGTGATGCTACTGATCCAGTAAGTGATGCTAATGATCCAGAAAGTGATGCTACTGATCCAGTAAGCAATGCTACTGATCCAGTAAGTGATGCTACTGATCCAGTAAGCGATGCTACTGATCCAGTAAGCGATGCTACTGATCCAGTAAGCGATGCTACTGATTCAGTAAGCGATGCTACTGATCCAGTAAGCGATGCTACTGATCCAGTAAGCGATGCTACTGATCCAGTAAGCGATGCTACTGATCCAGTAAGCGATGCTACTGATCCAGTAAGCGATGCTACTGATCCAGTAAGTGATGCTACTGATCCAGTAAGCGATACTACTGATCCAGTAAGCGATACTACTGATCCAGTAAGCGATACTACTGATCCAGTAAGCGATGCTACTGATCCAGTAAGCGATGCTACTGATCCAGTAAGTGATGCTACTGATCCAGTAAGTGATGCTACTGATCCAGTAAGTGATGCTACTGATCCAGTAAGTAATCCTACTGATCCAGTAAGTAATCCTACTGATCCAGTAAGTAATCCTACTGATCCAGTAAGTAATCCTACTGATCCAGTAAGTAATCCTACTGATCCAGTAAGTAATCCTACTGATCCAGCAAGGAAAAGGATCAACGAGAACAGTTTGCTGTGCTAGTTGCAGTTAGATAAGACTACCGCGTGTGAGACGCTCGCTGCCAGGGAGAGAGATCCTTGAGGAGGTAGGGCTCGGCTACAAGACTTAACACAGGAGAACATACATAAACTGTTATCCTGGAAGCTAGGAAACGTCCATGCAAATCTGAGAGAACAAAAAATCTATAAATCATCACATACTATGTTACAGTATTGTTCAAGATGTGAAAAAAAAGTCTGAAAAGACTCATTAAAAAAAAATATATATATACAGTGGACCCCCAGTTAACGATATTTTTTCACTCCAGAAGTATGTTCAGGTGCCAGTACTGACCGAATTTGTTCCCATAAGGAATATTGTGAAGTAGATTAGTCCATTTCAGACCCCCAAACATACACGTACAAACGCACTTACATAAATACACTTACATAATTGGTCGCATTGGAAGGTGATCGTTATGCAGGGGTCCACTGTATATACAAAAACACCTATGTATAAAAGTTAGAATTTAATTTTTTTTAATGTTAAAATAACCTGTCAGTTACTACAGGAAATATATCACAAGATACAGATTAATTCTGAAAATTTGTGTGAACTATAAAATGATTCCCAAAATAAATTTGTGTTAATTATAAAATGATTCCCAAAATAAATTTGCTCAAACATTTTTGGACTCAAATTTCTTCTAAACTCATTAAATTATTTGCAATGAAGACAAGTCATATATTTTTTAATGACAGTTTTTACATTGACCGGGTTACTGAATATAAGGGAACTGTATTTTTTATTTACAACTCAAACTTGATCACTTTTTAATATCTATCTACGTGGAGTAGTTAAAACCTTATTTTGATGTAACATTATATACTAGTTAATTACCTGGTGTATACCTGGAGAGGGTTTTGGGGGTCAATGCCCCTGCGGCCCAGTCTGATCAACCAGGCTGTTACTGCTGGCTGCACTTAAACCAACGTACGAACCACAGCCTGGCTGATCAGGTACTGACTTTAGGTGTCTACAACCAGTCAATTAATTTTTTTTATGATTAATGAGTATCTAATAACTTGCATCCTATTTTTTTTAATACACAAGTAACCCGCACACAGGAGAAACTTGGGATGAAATTTCAGTCCGACTTGGCGTGACTAATGGTCCAAGTTGGACCGAAATGTCATCGTAAGTTTCTTTCTATGTGCAGGTTATTTATGTACAGCCTTTCCTCACTTAGCGACCTACTCACTTACCGACGACTCAGACTTACGACGGGCTCTCTAACCAGCATGCATACCTAAATATATATTAGAGCTGATTTCCTCTATTCTGTTTATTACAATATACAGTACACTACTGAATAAACATTTAAAAATATACCAGAAATGTTATAAATTGTGCAAAGGTGACAATAAAACAATATTAAAGATGTTCGACACAAACCCATTACCATTATAGTATGTTCCTCAGTGACGAATTCGTTTACCGACGTGGTCTTAGGAATGGAACTCTGTTGTTAAGTGAGGAAAGGCTGTATTGTTCCAGTTGTTGTATCATGCCTTTTTATTATCTTTTTTTTTAACTTTCTGTAAATACTTCGTATTAGACCCATTAAAAGCTATGCAATCAAGCTGTTATAAGTCGGCCTGAAATGCTGTGCATCCTATGGCCTTTCTAATCATCATATACAGTGGACCACCGGTTAACGATATTTTTTCATTCCAGAAGTATGTTCAGGTGCCAGTACTGACCGAATTTGTTCCCATAAGGAATATTGTGAAGTAGATTAGTCCATGTCAGACCCCCAAACATATACGTACAAACGCATTTACATAAATACACTTACATAATTGGTCGCATTCGGAGGTAATCGTTATGCGGGGGTCCACTGTATAGTTGAATGTTGTTGTTGAATCAACTTTTGATAAACTACAAATGGTAAGTTTATTCAGGTATACACAAATACAGTTACATAGAGTATCATACATAGCAGCGTATGTGTAGACAACCTGGGATAACCCAAAAAAGTCAGAGTGATTTATTTCCATTTTAATATTAATCCAGTATGAAGGTTTATCTCCCATTCTGACCTTACTGTAACATACACGACCTACACCATTTACAGTGACTAATAACATTGAACTCCAAACTTAAAATTTAAATGGAAAGACAATGTAAACCATACCCCCGGCCGGGATTGAACCCGCGGTCATAGAGTCTCAAAACTCCAGCCCGTCGCGCTAGCCACTAGACCAGCTAGCCACAATAAGATTCGTCCAACTAGGTATATTTCTACACCATAGGAAGGTTAGCACAGGCACCTCTGTGACCACAAATGCAAGTTTTTACAGACGAATCTCCAGCTAGCGTGGCCGTGACGAACTCTAGCTCAAGTCCCTTCACTGCCGGGGGTATGGTTTATTTGCAATCGTGTCATTACGATTTCTTAAGTCAAAGACAATGTCTTAGTCCATTTATGAGAAATTATGAAGTTGAGATAAAAACTGATCCAGGATGGACTAATCTAAAAATTTTGACTTATGCTAGTTGTACTAGGTATAGTACTGTGATTTATTTATCATCTTCCTACTTTTGAAGTTGAAATATCAAGAGTATTGCAAAAAAACTCTGATGCAAGTCTTTTTTTCTGCTTCTTGTGATCCCTTTACTACAGTGGCTGCCATTTAACCCTTAAACTGTCCAAACGTACATCTACGTTTTTTCAACATTTGAAAGTATGTAAAAAAAACTTTGATCTACTTTTTTTTTATATTTGAAAATATGTAAAAAAACATAGATCTACTTTTGGAGCACAACACATGTGAATGTAGATCTATGTTTGGACAGTTTAACCCTTAAACTGTCCAAATGTAGATCTACGTTTTTTCAACATTTGAAAGTATGTAAAAATGGAGATTTTTTTTTTTTTTTTTTTTTACATTTGTAAACGTGTAAAAAACTTTGACGTACTTTTTTTTGTTATATTTGAAAATATGTATAAAAACGTAGATCTACTTTTGGAGCACTACACATGTAAACGTCGATCTGTTTGGACAGTTTAGGGGTTAAGGGTTAACTTGGACCTCACAATACAACAGATGGTCAAGATTCCTCATTCAATAACCAGAATGTGAAATGATGAGCGTAAAAATGTTAATGAAAATGTTACAATGGAACTTGACTGCTGCTGAAGATAGTGTAACAAGAATGAGAAAATATGACTGAATTTAAAGAAATTATAATTTTGGCAGGTGGAAAGACTTCATGTGGATATTTACTATGGGGTTAAATTGACGTTATGACGACGATGGATTTGTCACTGAAGTGTTGATTTATTCTCTGATAAATATCCTATAAGGATATGAAGACATTTTACGCAAATAACCCATACACAAACTTACGATATTTCGGCCCAATTTGGACCCAGTGAGACCGAAACGCAAGTTTCTCTCTCTTATGTGCGGGTTATTTGTGTATTGTTCCAGCCATGGTATTGTGACTCTCTATTCCTTATGAAAACATTTTAGTCTTCCACCTGCCCCAACCTCTCAAAAAAATGATCAACCTAAGTCAAATTTTTTTTCTAATTTGTTAACTTACAAGAGAATCAAGAAACATTAAATGCACAGATAAAACTAATGTTTACTTAAACATTATATCTACTGAGTAAATTATTATTGACTAGGAAAAAAAAAAAGAAACATGCAATTTAAGAAAATGCCATGCAACGGCCAAAGCAATAACTTACAAGAAAAAAAACAGTGGACTCGGTTTTGACTCTCGGGTTTTATTAAGCACAAATACAACGATAAAGGGTGAAATTAACACCCACTCATTATAAATCCTAAGTAACTTCTTTCAAACATCATGTACGGTAATGAGAATTTGTGCATTACAATGATGTACAGATGCTCTTTGTTTTATGCTGGTCTGACTTACAATACTTCGACTTTAGGATGGTGCGGCAGCAACTGTTATGATAAACTTGTAAACTTTTACTTTTCAATACTGGTATTTAATTGCAGTAATTATTTATTTACCTATTTATTGAGAGTACAGTAAGTCCTTGAATTAATGTTGAGAATCTTCTATATTTTGTATATCATTATTGTGTTAAAACTGTAGTGTAAGCAGTTTTATAACTGTAGTGTAAGCATGCCTCTGGCAAGACAGTGATGGAGTGAATGATGATGGAAGTTTTTCTTTTTTGGGCCACCCTGCCTTGGTGGGAGATGGCCCATGTGTTAATAATAGAAAAAAATAGTTTTGAATACTGCTAAGCATTTGTGTTTAATAATTACCAGAGAGCAATGAGGTCCATATTACAAACCAGGCAGAATTAAGTGCATGCAACGAAGCCAAGAGGATAGCAGGAGAGAGAGGGGCCGCTTCTAACATGACGTGTAAACAAAAAACCAGGCGTGAGGCCTCTTACATGGAGCACAATGCGCTGTTTCATAAACACCTCATCCAATTTCTGCAACAGGATGGAGAAAACTGAGCCATCAAGGTAATTCAGCCACAGCGAATATGTCACCATCTTTACATTCTCTCAAGAACACAAAACAAGAAAATAAAAATAGGGAGTGTGCATAAACCTTCTCATGGCTATACCAAACAGGTACCTAAGGAATAAAACACTTACCATATTCCAAAAGCCTAGTGCTTACACGCTCCTTGCACTAATTTACCAAAAGCCCGCACTTAGGAGAACTTGATGACAATGTTATGGTCTACCCGAGACCACCGTTAAGTCATGATAGATGCAAATTTGATAATGGTCTACAATACAAACAAGTTGATAAGACACGTGTTCAACAGCTTGGTATCTTTATTCCCAAACATTTTGCCTATGCACTAGACTTTTCCAGTAGAATACAATGGAGGCAGGAAAAGCCTCCCTTGTATTCCACTAAAGAAGCCTATTGTGTATGTGAGACTTTACAGAATAAAGGTACCTAACTGTTACACGCAGGTGTCCTACTTACCATGATAGCTGTGACCTGACAATGCTTCAGGATGGACCAAAACATCATAAGTTCCTCCTAATTGCAAATTTTTGGTGAATTGTTCCAGCCACGAAATTATGATTTTTTTTTATTCCTTGCACTAATTAATGACTAATATCAAAATATTTTAGGTTGATGCTTGCAATTATGGCAGGAACTGTGCATTACAAAATGGGTACTCTTTTATTTATGTTGCAGAGGACTTAAAAATGCAAAGCTTGAATTTTTTTATTCTACAATTTCGACCAAAAGCACGTACCGTACTACACTATCATAAAACGCTCAATGCAAAGTAATATCTAAGTCAGTGAATTAAACCTTAAGCTGCAGAAGCTTGTATGCACCTCGAGCATACATCCCAAGGTGGCTGGGTCGGTGTAGGAGCCATGCAGTGGCTGCTGTAACTTTTATCTTTAACTCGCAGGAATACAGCCAGCTCTCTTACTAAGCTCCTCTATACAGTGCCAGTTTTTCATAAATGTGACTGAAAAAATGATTGCAAAAATCAAACAGCACATACTATGAAGGCCTTTCCATGAGCATTTAATTTTGCATGTACCTTTACAGTCGCATTTACAAAAAATTGGCCAGTATAGAAACGCTTCACAAGAAAGCTTACTGTATATCAACACAGCGCCAGTTACCCCTAATTCTCTCACCTGCGTACAAACTCTACACAATGATCGAGTGTGCTCCAACATTACAAATGAGCGACTGTGCTCGATGGCTCGCTTAGACCTAAATCACATCTGGATTTTAAAAACAGTGTTTTCCATTGAGAAATTTTGCCTTAAACAAATATTTTAATTTTCCCCAGAAGAATTTATTGAGAAATTGTACCGGAGTGCCGTTTTGCTGCTAAACAAGAGGAAAAAAAAGAGAAAAAAATAAGAAAACAGAAGAGTTCTAAGGCAGAAATAGACAAACTGAGGAAATTAGGGTAAAAACCTTAGCTACAAGTGTGAACAACAACAACAATAACAACAGCAGCAGCAGGCACACCAACACACTGCAACTAGTACTAAAACTTTGCCCTAGATGCTACCTCTACACAACTATCTCAGTCATTTTGCTAGATGTTACCTTTATACAACTTAAAGTATCTCAAAGTTATCACACTTAAGTTAATGACAAAACTTAATAATTGTTTTATTAACTAACTTTAACACACCTTTCTTAAAAATTATCAAACAAAAATTATTTTTTTATTTAACAATTTATGCACATTAACTTCAATAGATTTAAAAAAAATGCATAACACTAGCAAATATATTATAGTATACCGCATTTCAATAGATCAAACTGTAAAATGGATAAGAATATAAGGGTCAGAGACTGTAGCATACAGTAAACTCTCTTATAGAGCTCCTCTGTGTAGTGTAATTTTTTTTTTTAATACAACTGAAAAAGTGTATCCAAAATTGAATAGCATGGATTATAAAGCCTTTATCAAGCACTGTTCAATTTTTGATGCGCCTTTTCAATCATTTAAAAAAAATTGCACTACGTATGGGACAGAGGGTAAAAGGTTATTGACTATACTAGCATCATTAAGGCAAGAATAATTTCATCTTTAAAATAAGGATTAAACTCTCAGAACATATACACTATGCAAGAAGATCACAGTAAACAGGTGATATCACAATATGCAAAACAATCAGTGAAAAAAATAGTGAAATTCCAATTCGTGATTTCTCACATTATCAATGATAATGTTAGAAATCAGGAAAATGCTTGGAATGTCACTATTTTTCAATAATGGTTGTTTTGCATATGCACTAAATAGAGGAGCATATTAACAGAGCTGACTGTAGAGGATCTCTGGAGAGGAGTTGACGAGAGGTAAGCAGCGAGTGCAAGGTCTTGTCTAGAGGCCATATCCACCCCAATACCACAAAGGTTACCATCTGTCAAGACTGTGAGCACACTTCAACAAGTTTCCACCACAACATACATCAGTCTGGTACTTTTCTTACCTTGCACCAAATACCGCAGCTCTCCAGAGCTAGCCGTTGTATTTGATGAAGATGGTTAAACTGCGATCAGTATTACTGACAAACACACGAGTATAATGAACTCTGACCTGCGAGTTTTAAGACTCACTTGCCATGAGTTCAAACCCCACCCGGTCTGTGAAGCGTAATGAACACTTGTCAATGGAATGAACCAACCCACATGGAAAAAATACAATAAAGGATAGTTTTTTTTAATGCACTGTCTCCCACTGAGGCAGGGTGACCTAAAAAGAAGAACGTAAGTTTTTCTTCTTTATACATTTAGTAATGTATGGAGAAGGGGTTACTAGTCCCTTGCTACTTGTATTTTAGCGCCTCTTATGACACGCATGGCTTACGGAGCAAGGATTCTTCTGCACTTCCCCATGGAGAATATTTTTTATTAATGGGGAAACTATAATGGGAGATAATAAGCTTTCATTAAAGTAAGGAGACGACAATATTAAAGTCTTTGAATAAAAATTAATCAGTATTAAGGCACCTTCCTTGTAGAGTAAACCAAGACTCGGCATGAGGTCCTTTTCAGCAGACAAGTGGGCCTCAGTGGTAGGCCAAAATAGTATGTGGAACTCATCCCTCTGTTTTATTTTCTCCATGTGTGTTGACTCATACTGCAGAGTTCACTCATACCATTAATAATAAAACTATGAATGACTACAGTAAGCTCTTTTAAAAAGGTCCTTTACAGTGTACGTTATTGCAAGAAATCACAATAAATACGTGATTGCAAATACATAAAAATACCACAGTGAAAATAGGAAAAACACCTGGGTGCTTTCATGTGCTTACACACAATACACAAATAACCTGCACACAGAAGAGAAACTTACAACGACATTTCGGTCTAATTTGGACCATTTACAAAGTCAAACTGTGATTTTGTAAATGGTCCGAGTGGCACTGAAACATTATCACAAGCTTCCTTCTTCTATGTGCGGGTTATCTGAGCGTTGTTCCAGTTACAACATCGTGCGTTTTTGTTCTTTCTCTGCTTACAAATACAGTGGACCCCCGCATAACGATTACCTCCGAATGCGACCAATTATGTAAGTGTATTTATGTAAGTGCGTTTGTATGTGTATGTTTGGGGGTCTGAAATGGACTAATCTACTTCACAATATTTCTTATGGGAACAAATTCGGTCAGTACTGGCACCTGAACATACTTCTGGAGTGAAAAGATATCGTTAACCGGGGGTCCACTGTATGTATATGTGAAGCTGTGTGTGTAAAGCACATTAAAAACCCAGGTATTTCCTGTTTTACACTATGGTATTTTTATAGCGTAATTTTTTTTGTAAATGCTATTGGGAAAGGTTATGCAAAATTGAATACCACCTATTATGAAAGTCTTTCCACATGCTATACATTTCTAGATGCAAGTTCTCAATTGCATTTATATAAAACAGCACAATATAGAGGAGCCTTATAAAAAAAAAACTGCTCGGAGCTGATGTA
Organism: Cherax quadricarinatus; assembly: GCF_038502225.1. Lineage (NCBI taxonomy): Eukaryota > Metazoa > Arthropoda > Malacostraca > Decapoda > Parastacidae > Cherax > Cherax quadricarinatus. Next base: position 8,347,360 of record NC_091389.1, on the reverse strand, counting down.
GTCAGTTCATCAGTCTTGAGAATTATTATTATTATTATAATCAAAAAGAGGTGCTAAGCCACAAGGGCTATACAGCGCTGCTCAGTCTTGAGAAGAATACAGCATATGTGCGAAGAAGTGGCTTATATACTGTACACAGGTGAGGTGCAGCAGTCATAAGTGATATCACACGTGGCAACAGGTCATGCCTATAGGTTATGCCACTTCTTCGCATATATGCTGTATTCTTTTCGAGACTGATGGACTGATTACATCGACTCCAGGATGAGGGACAGATTACCTCAAACTACTCCTGCTGTAATTTGTTTTACAAGAACAAAGTACAAACAAACCACACAACAGATGGGAGATATATCTGCAAAATACTTGCAACTGTGGTCACAGTGGTGGCCTATGCTAACCTGCCAATGGTGCATAAATATACCAAGTTAGATGAATCTTAACCCTTTCAGGGTCCGTCCCGTAGATCTACGGCTTTACGTTCAGGGTTCAAACCGTAGATCTACGCCATGAGCTCAGCTCACTCTGATAAACTGTGAGTGGTACATTTGGGCCTAGATATGAGAGAATACATCTATGTGGTATGTGTGCACCACATAAAACAGATCCTGCAGCAGACTGTGTATAATGAGAGAAAAAAAATGAAATCATGATTTTTCGATTAAAACAGCAACTTTGCAGTGTTTTTTCGTATGTTTTTTATAGTTGTATTTGCAATTTCTTGGTCTCATTTGATAGAATGGAAGACATATTACAGAAATAGAGATGATTTTGATTGGTTCTAGCACTGGAAATGGCTTGAAACTGAGCTCAAAGTAGCAGAAATGTTAAATTTTTGCCGATATTCAAGAGTAAACAAACGACCTCACACATCTAATACACGTCAGCTGGTGGGTCTAATATACATTCACAAATATGGTGATGATATTTATACAATTATTACAGTATTGCATAACAGTAAATCTTCTATTTTTTGGTGTGAATAAAAATTCATTATGTGAATAAAAAATCAAAATGGAATTTATTTGTAAAGCCTCAAAACATAACTAATGAACAGAGGAAATGTTAGTTTAGTGCCAGGAATGCCTACATTGTTCATTCTGGACCCTATTTTGAAATTGGAATATTTTGAACTTTGTGTTAAATTGGCCAAATTAACAATTTCCGATCACTTTATTTTGTAGTTGAAACAGTTGACTTGGCGATTTCTTGTGCTCAATCGATAGAATAGAAGTAATACTAGTGAAATAGCTAAGAATTTGGTTGATTGGAATAATGTAATTGGCCTAAAATGGGAGTCAAAGTCGGCAAAATCGCCGATTCGTAAATATCGCTGACACATCAAAATTCGCGAGAGCATAATTTCGTCAATTTTCCACCAAATTTCGTACTTTTTGTTTTATTACCTTCACAAAAAGATTCTCTACGATTTCATAAGAAAAAATAATTTTTTTTTTTTTTTAAATTCTTGGACACTGGTGCGTGACTCCAGATTTGGGACTTGGACCCTGAAAGGGTTAATGTAGCCAGCAGACCCAGTAATGTACGCACTGACATGGATTGTTACGACTCGCTAGACATGGGTTCTAACCCCCCCCCCACAGTGTGGTTTGTTTGCAATCATGTTATTATGATTTTGTGACACTCTTATAAAGCTTCTCTACATCATGCAGTTTTTCACAAATGCAACTGAAAAAGTACATAAAAAACTGAAGAGCACATACAATGAATGTCTTTCACTACAGTATTCAATTTTGCTTCTATTTTTCAAACACACTTATGGAAAATTTTACTGTATAGAGGAGTTTTATAAGAGCTCCCTGTATCAGGCACATAAATACCACCTAAGGAATTAAGAGGTAAACAGATTACCATATTTTATGGTGAGCGAGACGCTCTGGCGTCAAGGACGGCCCCCCAATTCCAAATGGTTAAATTTTGGAGGGAAAAAAAAAAAAAAGATACTTCAGCCTCCAAGATGCTGGGTAAATTTATGCGACTTGTTTTTGGGGAAAAAAGCGTCTTCGATGCCATAAAATATGTTGGTTTCCAGTTAAGTACAGTAGAACCCCCGTATCCACAGCCTTGGTATCCGAGGTCTCAGTTTACTGTTGCCCAAAATCAACCCTTAATTTGGCTTAATAATGGCTCCAAAGTGCAAAACTAATGATATTGGTAGCTCTTCAAAAACTAATGATATTGGTAGCTCTTCAAAAACTAATGATATTGGTAGCTCTTCAAAAACTAATGATACTGGTAGCTCTTCAAAAACTAATGATATTGGTAGCTCTTCAAAAACTAATGATATTGGTAGCTCTTCAAAAACTAATGATATTGGTAGCTCTTCAAAAACTAATGATATTGGTAGCTCTTCAAAAACTAATGATATTGGTAGCTCTTCAAAAACTAATGATATTGGTAGCTCTTCAAAAACTAATGATATTGGTAGCTCTTCAAAAACTAATGATATTGGTAGCTCTTCAAAAACTAAGAGAAGCTGTGAAATGCTTCCCATCAGTGAAAAAGTGATAATTCTAGACTTATTTTGCTTAATTTACCAACTGAAATGCTCTGCATATAAAGGGGCTTTGGGCACGTACACCCTATTGTTATACGCCTTTGTACAAACATGTATCACACTAAACTATTATTATTACAATTAAACTTTATCATCGGTATGTATGCAAGGGAAAAATGACTCGTATATGGGTTCACCGCTCTCCAGGGTTTAAGGTATCCATGGTAGGTTTAGGAACGTATCCCCCGCGGATACCGGGGTACCACTGTACTGTATTTTCTAATGTAATAAAAATCCTAATTCTTCTCCATGTATTTGAAAATTACATTTAATAAATAGATTTACTTTTTCGTTATTTAAAAACAGTATACAATACCATTGTATACAATTCTGTGGTATACAATTAGACACATGTACAACATGTAGGTATGTTTATTATGCAGACATCGCACGTCTAATTTATCATGGTAAAAGCCAAACCAGAAAAATTGTTTTACAACACATGGGCAATGTTTTTAATGCTTTTAGGTAATGTTGTAAGAATGTTTAATAACTGAGGCATACCCATCTTTTGTGGGTTTTAGCGAGTGTTGTTTCAAGAATGTTTAGCCGCCAAAATGAGTGCAAATGTTTTAAACGATGCTGGGTCAGTGTTTAACAACAAAGCTGCCTAGATGTTTATTATAGTCAATGTTTAACCAAAATGTGTATAGATGTTATAAATGTTGATGACAGGTCAAAGTTTAGCAACCAATATGTGTAAAAAAAAAAAAGTTAAATGCACTGTCATTCATAATAAGTTGTATACAGCTACAAAAGAGAAGAAAAATGCTTTTTTAAAATTTAAAATAGTTGGAGAGGATAAACATCTAAACTGTCGTATCTGTGATTGTGTGAATGATGGTGAAAGTGTTGAATGATGGTGAAAGTGTTGTTGAATGATGGTGAAAGTCTTGAATGATGGTGAAAGTCTTGAATGGTGAAAGTCTTGAATGATGGTGAAAGTCTTGAATGATGGTGAGTGTTGAATGATAGTAAAAGTTTCTTTTTCGGGTCATCGTACCTTGGTGGAAGATGGCTGACATGCCAAAAAAAACAAAATATGAAAGACGACGGCCTACTAGTGCTCCAAGACTGAGAATCTGGATGGGTGCCGGAGTGCAGGATTTTGAAGTGCGTGTTGCGTGCAGTAACAATGTCTGACTTAACGTTGTTCTTACGACACTACCAAGTTGGGTTTACAAATGATGAGTGTGGCTTCAATAATGTTGCTTTTATAAAGGTTAGGTAAGGTTTGTCAGGAAACAAGAGAAGTGTTTCCTGACATGGATCTTAGTCATATAATGACCCATCACTGGAGCTTCTGGCCATCTGATCGAGGCCTTCCACTGGCTTACCAGTCCATCCCTTTAAAAATTAGGGTTACAAGTCTTTTATAAAATCATGGTGTACTGTGTAGGTGTTTGCAGACTTTGCAAATAATATTGATCTTTCTCTTATTTTTTTTTTTTTTTAACACGTTGGCCATCTCCAACTAAGACAGGGTGACCCAAATAGGAAACACTTTCACCATCATTCAGTTAATGTCCCTAAAAACTTACATGTAATGTTTATTGTCCCTGTAGTTTTAAGTTAGGCTTAAGCTTCCTAGAAACCCTACGCATAATCATGGGTTTTATTCATGCACTCAAGTGTCACCCATTCCTGTATAAATAACCTATCATGTGGAAATGAATTTGAAAATACATGATATACTGTATAGCAGCTTGTAGATTTTCCAGTTAATTTTATGGTGACTTTGTAATACATGATGGAATATGCCTGAACTGTCCTAATACTAAAATATCTTACAAATGAACACTGCTCAGTTACTCCCGTAATATTTTTGGAGGAATTTTTTTCGGTGTAACCTTTGCATACTGACAGGAGACGTGTGTGAAAGATACGGAAAAACAGACCGGGACTTGAACCATGGTCCTGGCATGTAGTAGGTCTGATGCTGTGCCACCGAGCCGTGAAGCTTACAACAGGAACATTTCACAACCTTCTTAACCGTGACTTGGTTGTATCGGAGGCACCGACTGTGACCCTGATGTCTCATTCCACAGCCCCAGAAACTGTCATGGTATAACGATTCCCAAGACAAGTTTATACACTGATGTTGAGGGGTATGAGAATAAAGAATAAGAAGATAACAAAGTTCCTGGAACAATGCACATATATCCTGCACATGGAGAAATTTAACTCGTAAACGGTCCAAGCAGATCTACGTTCACACGTGTAGCGCTACAAAAGTAGATCTACGTTTTTTTACATATTTTCAAATATACCAAAAAAAAAGTAGATCAAAGTTTTTTACACATTTTCAAATGTAAAAAAACAAAAAGATCTACTTTTTTTACATACTTTCAAATGTTAAAAAAACGTATATATACGTTTGGACCGTTTACGGGTTAAGACAATATTTCAGGTCAACTTGGAATGATACTAGTTAACTGTCAAAGTTGGACGGAAACATCATCTTAAGTTTCTTTCTCCATGTGCAGGTTATTTGTACATAGTTCCAGGAATGGTAGTGTGCCTTTTTATTTTTTTTTCTCACACTCCTCAAAGTGAATCCATTATTTGTAGATGAATGGTTCAAAGAACTGACATGTTGATAAATTAGACACATGTGCAACTCTTGGGTATCTTTATTGAGGAAACGTTTCGCCACACAGTGGTGAAACGTTTCCTCAATAAAGATACCCAAGAGTTGCACATGTGTCTAATTTATGAATCCATTATGTTGACTTGTCTTGAGAACAGTTGTACCATGACAGCTTCTGGAACTGTAGATCAGACAGTTGGGTCACAGTTGGTGCCGCTGATACAACCAAGTCACAGTTTGTTTTTTTTTTTCAACAAGTCGGCCGTCTCCCACCGAGGCAGGGTGACCCAAAAAAGAAAGAAAATCCCCAAAAAGAAAATACTTTCATCATCATTCAACACTTTCACCACACTCACACATCACTGCTTTTGCAGAGGTGCTCACAGTTGTAGTTATAAAATCCTCTATCATAAGAATCGGAGCTTAGCAGTAGTGCACAAATAACCCGCATGTAGGAGAGAGGAGCTGACGACGACATTTTGCTCTGACCTGGACCATTTACAAAGTCACTTTGTAAATGGTTGTCAATGGTCACTTTAACGGTCCAAGTCAGACTGAAAAGTCGTCATAAGCTCCTCTCTCCTATGTGTGGGTTATTTGTGTATTGTTTCAGTCACTGTATTGTGCTAATTTGCTATTCTTAGTGGTAGTGTTGGGTCTGATACTTGCAAAAACCATGGTTCGAGTCCAGCTCCATTCTTCTCTATTTTTTTTTTATTATCACACTGGCTGATTCCCACCAAGGCAGGGTGGCCCGAAAAAGAAAAACTTTCACCATCATTCACTCCATCACTGTCTTGCCAGAAGGGTGCTTTACACTACAGTTTTTAAACTGCAACATTAACACCCCTCCTTCAGAGTGCAGGCACTGTACTTCCCATCTCCAGGACTCAAGTCCGGCCTGCCGGTTTCCCTGAACCCCTTCATAAATGTTACATTGCTCACACTCCAACAGCACGTCAAGTATTAAAAACCATTTGTCTCCATTCACTCCTATCAAACACGCTCACGCATGCCTGCTGGAAGTCCAAGCCCCTCGCACACAAAACTTCCTTTACCCCCTCTCTCTCCAACCTTTCCTAGGCCAACCCCTACCCCGCCTTCCTTCCACTACAGACTGATACACTCTTGAAGTCATTCTGTTTCGCTCCATTCTCTCTACATGTCCGAACCACCTCAACAACCCTTCCTCAGCCCTCTGGACAACAGTTTTGGTAATCCCGCACCTCCTCCTAACTTCCAAACTACGAATTCTCTGCATTATATTCACACCACACATTGCCCTCAGACATAACATCTCCACTGCCTCCAGCCTTCTCCTCGCTGCAACATTCATCACCCATGCTTCACACCCATACAAGAGCGTTGGTAAAACTATACTCTCATACATTCCCCTCTTTGCCTCCAAGGACAAAGTTCTTTGTCTCCACAGACTCCTAAGTGCACCACTCACTCTTTTCCCCTCATCAATTCTATGATTCACCTCATCTTTCATAGACCCATCCGCTGACACATCCACTCCCAAATATCTGAATACATTCACCTCCTCCATACTCTCTCCCTCCAATCTGATATTCAATCTTTCATCACCTAATCTTTTTGTTATCCTCATAACCTTACTCTTTCCTGTATTCACCTTTAATTTTCTTCTTTTGCACACCCTACCAAATTCATCCACCAATCTCTGCAACTTCTCTTCAGAATCTCCCAAGAGCACAGTGTCATCAGCAAAGAGCAGCTGTGACAACTCCCACTTTGTGTGTGATTCTTTATCTTTTAACTCCACGCCTCTTGCCAAGACCCTCGCATTTACTTCTCTTACAACCCCATCTATAAATATATTAAACAACCACGGTGACATCACACATCCTTGTCTAAGGCCTACTTTTACTGGGAAATAATTTCCCTCTTTCCTACATACTCTAACTTGAGCCTCACTATCCTCGTAAAAACTCTTCACTGCTTTCAGTAACCTACTTCCTACACCATACACTTGCAACATCTGCCACATTGCCCCCCTATCTACCCTGTCATATGCCTTTTCCAAATCCATAAATGCCACAAAGACCTCTTTAGCCTTATCTAAATACTGTTCACTTATATGTTTCACTGTAAACACCTGGTCCACACACCCCCTACCTTTCCTAAAGCCTCCTTGTTCATCTGCTATCCTATTCTCCGTCTTACTCTTAATTCTTTCAATAACAACTCTACCATACACTTTACCAGGTATACTCAGCAGACTTATCCCCCTATAATTTTTGCACTCTCTTTTATCCCCTTTGCCTTTATACAAAGGAACTATGCATGCTCTCTGCCAATCCCTAGGTACCTTACCCTCTTCCATACATTTATTAAATAATTGCACCAACCACTCCAAAACTATATCCCCACCTGCTTTTAACATTTCTATCTTTATCCCATCAATCCCGGCTGCCTTACCCCCTTTCATTTTACCTACTGCCTCACGAACTTCCCCCACACTCACAACTGGCTCTTCCTCACTCCTACAAGATGTTATTCCTCCTTGTCCTATACACGAAATCACAGCTTCCCTATCTTCATCAACATTTAACAATTCCTCAAAATATTCCCTCCATCTTCCCAATACCTCTAACTCTCCATTTAATAACTCTCCTCTCCTATTTTTAACTGACAAATCCATTTGTTCTCTAGGCTTTCTTAACTTGTTAATCTCACTCCAAAACTTTTTCTTATTTTCAACAAAATTTGTTGATAACATCTCACCCACTCTCTCATTTGCTCTCTTTTTACATTGCTTCACCACTCTCTTAACCTCTCTCTTTTTCTCCATATACTCTTCCCTCCTTGCATCACTTCTACTTTGTAAAAACTTCTCATATGCTAACTTTTTCTCCCTTACTACTCTCTTTACATCATCATTCCACCAATCGCTCCTCTTCCCTCCCGCACCCACTTTCCTGTAACCACAAACTTCTGCTGAACACTCTAACACTACATTTTTAAACCTACCTCATACCTCTTCGACCCCATTGCCTATGCTCTCATTAGCCCATCTATCCTCCAATAGCTGTTTATATCTTACCCTAACTGCCTCCTCTTTTAGTTTATAAACCTTCACCTCTCTCTTCCCTGATGCTTCTATTCTCCTTGTATCCCATCTACCTTTTACTCTCAGTGTAGCTACAACTAGAAAGTGATCTGATATATCTGTGGCCCCTCTATAAACATGTACATCCTGAAGTCTACTCAACAGTCTTTTATCTACCAATACATAATCCAACAAACTACTGTCATTTCGCCCTACATCATATCTTGTATACTTATTTATCCTCTTTTTCTTAAAATATGTATTACCTATGACTAAACCCCTTTCTATACAAAGTTCAATCAAAGGGCTCCCATTATCATTTACACCTGGCACCCCAAACTTACCTACCACACCCTCTCTAAAAGTTTCTCCTACTTTAGCATTCAGGTCCCCTACCACAATTACTCTCTCACTTGGTTCAAAGGCTCCTATACATTCACTTAACATCTCCCAAAATCTCTCTCTCTCCTCTGCATTCCTCTCTTCTCCAGGTGCATACACGCTTATTATGACCCACTTCTCGCATCCAACCTTTACTTTAATCCACATAATTCTTGAATTTACACATTCATATTCTCTTTTCTCCTTCCATAACTGATCATTTAACATTACTGCTACCCCTTCCTTTGCTCTAACTCTCTCAGATACTCCAGATTTAATCCCATTTATTTCCCCCCACTGAAACTCCCCTACCCCCTTCAGCTTTGTTTCGCTTAGGGCCAGGACATCCAACTTCTTTTCATTCATAACATCAGCAATCATCTGTTTCTTGTCATCCGCACTACATCCACGCACATTTAAGCATCCCAGTTTTATAAAGCTTTTCTTCTTCTCTTTTTTAGTAAATGTCTACAGGAGAAGGGGTTACTAGCCCATTGCTCCCGGCATTTTAGTCGCCTCATACGACACGCATGGCTTACGGAGGAAAGATTCTTTTCCACTTCCCCATGGACAATAGAAGAAATAAAGAAGAACAAGAGCTACTTAGAAAAAGGAGAAAAACCTAGATGTATGTATGTATATATATATGCATGTGCGTGTCTGTGAAGTGTGACCAAAGTGTAAGTAGGAGTAGCAAGATATCCCTGTTATCTAGCGTGTTTATGAGACAGAAAAAGAAACCAGCAAAAAAAATATCATCGTCAAATTGAGGCTTATAGCACCACTGATGTAAGGTGTAAACACTAGTGAAATACCTTCATAATTCATACTAATTCTTTCTATAAAAAAATTCATTCTCCATGGGAAAGTGGATTAGAATCCTTCCCCCGTAAGTCATGCGTGTCACGAGGCAACTAAAATGCTGGCAGCAAAGGTGCTACTAACACCTTCTCCTGTATAAATTACTAAATACTGGCAGCAAAGGTGCTACTAACACCTTCTCCTGTATAAATTACTAAATACTGGCAGCAAGGTGCTAGTAACACCTCCTGTATAAATTACTAAATGCTGGCAGCAAGGTACTAGTAACACCTCCTGTATAAATTACTAAATACTAGCAGCAAGGTACTAGTAACACCTCCTGTACAAATCACTAAATGCTGGCAGCAAGGTACTAGTAACACCTCCTGTATAAATTACTAAATGCTGGCAGCAAGGTACTAGTAACACCTCCTGTATAAATTACTAAATGCTGGCAGCAAGGTACTAGTAACACCTCCTGTATAAATTACTAAATGCTGGCAGCAAGGTACTAGTAACACCACCTGTATAAATTACTAAATACTGGCAGCAAGGTACTAGTAACACCACCTGTATAAATCACTAAATGCTGGCAGCAAGGGACTAGTAACACCTCCTGTATAAATTACTAAATGCTGGCAGCAAGGTACTAGTAACACCTCCTGTATAAATTACTAAATGCTGGCAGCAAGGTACTAGTAACACCTCCTGTATAAATTACTAAATGCTGGCAGCAAGGTACTAGTAACACCACCTGTATAAATTACTGAATACTGGCAGCAAGGTACTAGTAACACCACCTGTATAAATTACTAAATACTGGCAGCAAGGTACTAGTAACACCACCTGTATAAATCACTAAATGCTGGCAGCAAGGTACTAGTAACACCTCCTGTATAAATTACTAAATGCTGGCAGCAAGGTACTAGTAACACCTCCTGTATAAATTACTAAATGCTGGCAGCAAGGTACTAGTAACACCTCCTGTATAAATTACTAAATGCTGGCAGCAAGGTACTAGTAACACCACCTGTATAAATTACTGAATACTGGCAGCAAGGTACTAGTAACACCTCCTGTATAAATTACTAAATGTATTATTATTATTATAATCAAAAAGAAGCGCTAAGCCACAAGGGCTATACAGCGCTGCAGGGTAGGGAAGGAAGCAAGGGAATTGGATGGCAGAAGGGAGGGGGGATGATCAGCAGGTTACAGAAAACAGCGGGGCAGGGGATAGTACGGGGGTAGAGGGTAGCAAGAGATTCAAGTAGAAAGGGCTGAAAGTATCAGAATTTGTGTAGTAAGTCAGTCGTTGTCAAAAAGTCAATGAGAGAGTCCGGATGAAAGGTGGGTCCATCAGCGAGAAGGGAAGGTAAAGAGAGAGCAGCGGGGCGAAGACGACGACAGAGGTAAATTCTGCGTGCTCGTTGATAAAGTGGGCAGTCCAACAGAATGTGGCTGACTGATAATGGAGCTTGGCAATTCTCACAGAGAGGAGCAAGACGCCTCTCCATGAGATATCCATGAGTAAGACGAGTATGGCCAATGCGAAGACGGGAGAGAGTAGTCTCCCAACCTCGACACTGGTGATAAGAAGACGGCCAGTAACCTATACTCGGTTTAATAGACTGAAGTTTGTTGCCGAGCATAGTAGACCAACGTTGTTGCCAACGGGTGTGAAGGTGGGAAGATATTACAGCAAAATAGTCCGTACATGGAATACCTCTATAAGAAACTGGTAGGTCATGTACTGCTGACCGCGCAGCAGTGTCTGCCTGTTCATTGCCCTGTACGTCAACATGACCAGGGACCCAACAAAAAACAATATCTTTATGCTTGGTAAAGATGCGGCGTAGCCAAAGTTGGATACGGAGGACTAAGGGGTGAGGTGTATCAAATTTTTGTATAGCCTGTAAAGCACTAAGGGAGTCTGAGACAACCACAAATGATGACACAGGCATAGATGCAATACGGATAAGTGCTGTAAGGATGGCATATAATTCAGCAGTAAAAATACTAGCCGAAGATAGTAAATGCCCTTGTACGACGCTGTCCGGAAACACTGCTGCGAATCCTACGCCGTCAGAAGACTTAGAGCCATCTGTGTACACAGCAATGGCATGAGAATGAGAGTGAAAGTGGTCAAGAAAAAGAGAGCGGGAAGCGACCGTAGACAGTTGGGCTTTCGAGCAAGGGAGGGAGAAAGAACAGACTCGAACAGCTGGAACTTCCCAGGGGGGTAGGGAAAAGTGAGATGCTACATGTACATAGAAAGGTGGTAGTTGAAGAGAAGACAAGAGCGAATGAAGGCGAAGAGAGAAGGGACGGAGTAAGCAGGGGCGGCGAACAAATAAAGAATGTCTACTAATATCAGTGACCATTCTATAAATGGAAGGATTGCGGAGATCATGAGAGCGTACATAGTAGCGCAGGCAATGGGCATCACGGCGATCGGATAAGGATGGAACGTTCGCTTCTGCATAGAGGCTTTCGACAGGGGAAGAGCGAAAAGCACCAAGGCATAAACGTAATCCTTGGTGATGAATAGGGTTAAGGCTAGAGAGAGTAGCAGGAGATGCCGCTGAATAGATCTGGTCACCATAATCAAGTTTCGATAAAATAAGGGTGGAATGTAGGTGAAGGAGGGTTCGACGATCAGCTCCCCACGAAAGATGAGCAAGGGTTTTAAGAAGGTTCAGCCGGCTGTGACAAGTTGCCTTCAGAGAGGTAATGTGAGGTTTCCAGGATAACCTACGATCAAAGAGGAGGCCCAGAAACTTGACTGTATCACGTTCAGGGATACGGGAGCCATAGAGGTACAAAGGATGATCGGAGATGACAGAGCGTCTAGTGAAAGTGATTTGGTGGGTTTTAGTGCTGGAAAATTTAAACCCATGTGTGGTGGCCCAATTGGAAACACGGTCGACTGCATGCTGGAGAGAAACTGTAAGGAGGTGACAGTCAGCGCCTGCACAGGCAATAGCGAAGTCATCAACATAGAGTGATGACCAAATATTTGATGGAAGACTAGAGGCCAAATCATTAATAGCAAGGAGAAAAAGTGTTGTGCTCAGAACACATCCCTGGGGGACACCTTCAGCTTGGATAAAGTCCGGGGAGAGCACATTATTAACCCGAACACGGAAATGCCTGTCAGTTAAAAAGTTCTTAAGGAAGGATGGTAGATTGCCTCGAAGGCCTAAGGAGTGGGCTTGGGATAAAATATTATACCTCCAAGTTGTGTCATATGCCTTCTCAAGGTCAAAAAATATGGCAATAACTGAGTGGTTATTCGCAAAGGCATTACGAACATACGTATCCAAGCGCAGTAAGGGGTCTATGGTAGAACGTCCCTTACGAAAGCCATATTGACGAGTGGAGAGACTGTTGTGTGTCTCTAAATACCACACTAAACGTCTATTTACTAGACGTTCCATTACTTTGCAAACTGCACTGGTAAGAGCAATGGGACGATAGTGGGAGGTTTCATGTCCCGTAGTGCCTGGTTTGCGGAAAGGGAGAACAATGGCGGATTTCCACAGCTGTGGAAGAACTCCTTGTGACCAAATAAGATTGTAAAGGCGTAATAGGACTGCAAGGGCTGACTGATGTAAATGTTGTAGCATACAAATATGAATGTCGTCGGGCCCAGCTGCCGATGATCGACAAGCTGAGAGTGTTGCCTCCAGTTCTTGAAGTGTAAAAGGCACATTATACTGTTCTTCTCTGAGAGAAGAAAAGTCCAAGGGTGCTAACTCTCTGGCAGACTTTGAGGAAAGAAATGAGGGGCATAGATGGAGTCCCTGAGAAATACGGACCAGATGATTGCCAATTTCATTGGCAACATCTAGTGGGTTTGCTATATCAACACCGGCAACCCGCAGAACAGGAGCCGGGTCAGGAGAATATTTACCACTCAGTTTTCGTACTTTTTTCCAGACTGCACTCATAGAGGAAGCAGAGGTGATGGTGGAGACATAATCTCGCCAGCAAGTGCGTTTAGCGTCACGGATGACACGGCGAGCGATCGCACGCTTCTGTTTAAAATCAAGGAGTCGCTCTGTGGTTCTATTGTACCGGTACCTGCCCCATGCAGCGCGTTTCAAACGTACTGCACGAGCACAAGCAGGAGACCACCAAGGCACGCATTTCTGAGAATGCCTGCCCGAAGTTTGGGGTATAGAATGAGAAGCTGCGGTGAAAACGGAGGACGAGAAGAGGTGTAAAAGCTCATCGATGGAGGACGAAGAAGGAACCTCTTTAAAAACAGTCAGGTGTGAGTAAAGGTTCCAATTTGCCCGATTAAATTGCCAGCGTGGGGTGCGAAGAGGTGGCGAATATGAAGGGGAAGTAAGAATGATTGGGAAATGATCACTGTCATGTAAGTCCGGGAGAACAGACCAAGTGAAGTCTAATGCGGCGGAGGAAGAGCAAACTGAGAGATCGATGCAAGAGAGATTATGAGTCCGAGGATCAAAATGGGTATGAGTACCTGTATTTAAAACATGGAGGGGGTGGGTGGCAAGAAAAGCCTCTAACTGAATTCCACGGGAATCACAGTGAGACCCCCCCCAGAGGAAATGGTGGGCATTAAAATCACCAAGTAACAGAATCGGTGGCGGTAGTGACGAAACAAGGAAGGCAAAATCCGGAATAGATAATGCCCGAGAAGGAGAGAGATATAAAGAACAGAGCGTATACCACCTATGTAAGTGGATACGGGCTGCTGTGTAATGCAGCGAAGTATGAACAAATAGCTGATGGTACGGAATATCAGTGCGGAGAAGAAGGGCACTTTCATTAAAGGTCCCATCAGGAAAAGGATCTGAAGAATACAATAAATTATAGCCTGAGATGTGAGAAATAACAGCAGAGTGTAATTTTGGTTCCTGTAAGCAAACACCAACAGGGGCAAACTGGGAGAGTAACATCTGAAGCTCACCCCGATTACCCCTGAGGCCACGTATATTCCACTGTAAAAAGGCCATGATTGGCAATGATAAAGATACTTGAAATCCGCAGGTAAGGGTTCCTACGGACTAGAAGGGTTAGAAAAGTCCACATGCGGAGGCAGTGGAAAATGTTCAAGCAGCGAAGGAACGGTGCGCTGTGAAGAAAGGAGTTGCGCAGATGGAGCAGAGGAGAGAGAAAGAGCGGAAGGTGGATCAGTGTCCATTGATGGTTTGGTCTCTGCAATATATTCAGAGATTGCTTCAAGTGTTTCGGAATTCAGAGATGTCGTACGGGAGACAATATTGGGAATGGTAGGGGGAGGATGAGTAAAGATTGGAACTGTATTGGACTGTACCAAGGTAGGGGGGGGCGAAAGGGTGGAGGGAACTGGAGAAGCGTGGCAGGGGACAGAAGAGACAGGAACCTGGGAGGTGGCAGAAGAGGAAGAAACTTGGGAGGGAACAGGGGAGGAAGGTACATTACGAGGAGGAGGGTGAACCTCTGCACTTGTAACTGAGCCAGTGAGAGGGGAAGAACTAGGAACAGAGACAGGGAGGGTAAAATGAGGAGGTGGAAGATGGGTAGGAGGTGTTACCGGACCTTTTTTTGACTTTTGAGAAGTAGAGGGACGATTGGGAAGAGGTGTCGTACGAGGTCTCGTCGATACTGAGGCTTGTAAGAGAGAACTCGAAGAAGCGAGATTAGACTGAGGCGTTGAAGTAGGGACGTCTGAGCCGAGGACAGCAAAAGGATTAGATACAGGAGTGATTATGGGAGAGGTAACCACAGAGGTGGGTGTAGAAGATGGGATACCAGAAGTGGGGGGACGTTTTGAAACACGGGAATAAGAAACACGTGGGAGTCTCCCTTGGAGGCGGAGATGAGAAACTGCCATGGCATAAGGGAGACCTTCTGTCTCTTTGAGGTAACGGATTTCCCGCTCGTTTAAATAGACCTGACAACGGCGAGAGTACGAAGGGTGAGCCTCATGACAGTTAAGGCAAGAGGGAGATCGATTGCAAGACGTATTAGAATGGTCATCGGCACCACAGACTGGGCATTCGGCGATAGATCTGCAATATTTCGCTGGATGGCCAAATCGCCAGCAATTTCTACACTGTTGTGGTGTAGGGATCACCTTTCGAACTTGTAACCGATGTCCTGCTATATAAACTGAGGATGGGAGTTCTCGGCTGTCAAAAGTTAAACGAGCCACATTGCTAGGGTATCGTCTCCGCCCACGGGCAGGAAGAACGTAAGTGTCTACCTTGAGGATTGGGAGATCTTGGAGTTCCAGCTGTTCTAGAATGTCGGTGCCACATGTCTGGAAATTTTGTTGAACTATGGTATGGGGCAGAATAACGGTACCACTACAAGAATTGAGGGAATGATGTTTTTCAAGGGTGACAGGAACAGTATCTATATGGGAAAGACGAGAGAGCTCACGAGCCTGGGTAGCATTCTGTACGGTAATGATGCGCGTACCGCTCTTAAGAGCATGAAAAGAAATATCTTTACCAACATGGCGTAGGAGTGCCTTGCCAATACTATGGTCAGAAAGATAGGCAGTAGAGGAAGTTGGTCGTAAAGTGAAGAATTTAGTCCACTGTTCAGTCTGAAACTGAGCGTGGAAAGGTAGTGAAGGA
Organism: Cherax quadricarinatus; assembly: GCF_038502225.1. Lineage (NCBI taxonomy): Eukaryota > Metazoa > Arthropoda > Malacostraca > Decapoda > Parastacidae > Cherax > Cherax quadricarinatus. The sequence goes on along the minus strand of NC_091389.1, from coordinate 8,331,335 downwards.
CGTGTCGATCGTTTCTGAGAAGAACGAGAAGGTGAAGGTGGAGAAGTATCATCAGCAGGTAATTGTCGTTGACGTTTAGGCGTGGGACCAGAGTTGGTCCGACGTGGAACGGGTCGGCGATTTGAAAATTGCCGCACCGTAGAGGGAGAGGCCGGAAGCATAGTCAGAGGAGAGCGAAGGTCTGATAAATCGAAGGAGTCAGTCGAGGCCTCAGTACCTGAAGCAGGTGAGGAAACAGCACCGGCAATAGGTACAGAGGCATGAGGAATGTCTGAAGAGTGGTCCAAAGACGAGGCGGGGTCAGAACGGGGTGCGGTATCAAGAAGGGGCCCGGGGGTACCAGGTTCATGGACTAGGGCTGCCATGGTTAGGTTACTTCTTTCTTTTTGTTTTTAAGAAAAAAAAAGAAAGAAGAAAAGAAAATAAAAATAAAAAAAAGAAAAAAAAAGGGGGGACCGGGGAGGGATAGTTCCTAGGAGGAATGAAAGGGCCAGAAATCTCCCTCCGCGCCCAAGAGGACTCGACACCGCTAGTAGCGCAGATGCAGCATGGAACCCGTGCCATACCCTACCCTTCATGCCAGTAAACCAGCAATCTGGGATAGCAACCTCACATCTGCCGAGCTACCTCGGTGGACAAAAGAGAGGGCGGCCGGATATCCGCCACAAAGCATACCTCCTTCAGCCACCACCCCCGGAATCCGAAAGGTGGCTTCCAGAGATACACCCGTCGCCCAAAAGACGCCCAAAGCTACTCCGGGATACCGGAGAGGGATCGGGACATCCCTAGGCAATCCAGATTCCACGGCAAACTACGCCACCGCCAAGAAACCTCAACGGAATGGGATGGACCCCGGTGTCCTTTCCCCTACCTAGGAACTAGCGCGCCTGTGGGAGAAATCCCAAAGGACAAAAAGAGGAAGGGCAAAAGGGAGGAGTGGGGAGGAGGAGGAGGAAAGGAAAAAGGGGAGGATGGGGAGGATGGGATAGGGGAGGGGAGATTTGGGGGTAATTAGGTTCGGTCTGAGGAAGAAGACCGATAGGTCTAATTCCTCAGACCAAGAGCCTCTTCACCACGCCAAGGAGCCCCCCTTGAAGAGGGCCTTCATCCTTGAAGGACTGACTTGATACCATGGACTAGTGTGCCTAAATTTATCAAATCTTCGTCAAACAACTTTACGAACCAACTCGTCACACAGATAACTCCAACCAGTGACAAGCCAAGGTAGTTCAACTAAGATTCATCCAACTACCTTTAATGAGTTCCCAGAGTTTCTCTACTCCCAGAGTCTAGCCTTGGACCAGGCTTGTCTGGTGCTTGCCTGGTCAACCAGGCTGTTGCTGACGATGGTGCAGTTGATAAAAACTTGTTACCATGAATGGCTTGCCATGGGATTGACTCATCTGTCCGGCAAGTCGTTTACAGCTGTGTCAACTTTACCAAGTGCGACACACACATCTCACAGTCAAAAAAAAAAAAAAAAAAAGAAAAAACTTTCCTCACATCAAAACAAAAAAAAAAAAAAAAAAAGCACCATATTTTCTGGCATATAAGGCAAATTCCCCTCCCCCCAAAAAAAGTCTTGAAAAATCAGCCATTGCCTTGTATACTCAAGGTCATGGTCAAGAGTAAGCTTTGAGTTACACTTCAGTAGTTGTTTACTAACAACTACAGCTTTAAAACATTGTCTTATACATCTTTTATGCTCAAGATGAGAGTCAAGGGTAGGCTGTGGGTTACGCTTTAGCGGTTGTTTACTAACAACCGCTAAGTTACGTTGCAACTGTTGGTAAACATTGTGCCAGCAAGTAGCCCACATCCATGCACCTCATATGCCAAAAAACATGGCACACATGCACCACTGCTACAAAAATAACAAAAGTACCGTGACTGAGGTATGTTATTGTGAACCTTGTCTATGTTAGATGTTAGGGGAACTGGTGCTGCTTGCTTAAATATTATAACTGGTCTTACCAACTCTTGAAACAGTTCACCGGCCCGTCTTACAAAGCTCTTCCTTAGTTCAGCGTCACACTTGGGGATAAAGTTTGTGTGTCAGTAGGTGCTCTGCTCGCGTACAAGTCCCCCGAGAGGTGATAGGTATCCCTCGGAGAGGTGGTATCTTTACAAGAGGAGGCAGGTATCCCTTGAGGAGACAGGCATCCCCCCAAGAGGAGACAGGCATCCCCCGAGAGGAGACAGGCATCCCCCGAGAGGAGACAGGCATCCCCCGAGAGGAGACAGGCATCCCCCGAGAGGAGACAGGCATCCCCCGAGAGGAGACAGGCATCCCCCGAGAGGAGACAGGCATCCCCCGAGAGGAGACAGGCATCCCCCGAGAGGAGACAGGCATCCCCCGAGAGGAGACAGGCATCCCCCGAGAGGAGACAGGCATCCCCCGAGAGGAGACAGGCATCCCCCGAGAGGAGACAGGCATCCCCCGAGAGGAGACAGGCATCCCCCGAGAGGAGACAGGCATCCCTCAAGAGGAGACAAGCATCCCTCAAGAGAAGACAGGTATCCCCCAAGAGATACCCAATTTCCACAACACAAATTTCAACAATTTACAGTTACTATTTTTAAACCATAATTAAACCAAGTCATCTGCAACAATAGTGAACTATTTAACATGGAAAAACTAAACTAACTCCTGTATAACATACACCGTCTGATAGTATATTTACTATTGTAAACTAGTATAAACTATTAGTCTCTTAACTTAAAAGGCTGCCCAGAATACATTAAATAAGGCCATTTACATGCAACAAACTTTTATATCTAATTGGAAAATAAATTATTATTATTATTATTAAAGACTGATTAGATCACTAGTTGTCTTATTCTGGTAAAAGGTTTATTAGAGCCTATACAGAAGGGTCAAATTGTTATATTAAACCTTATACAGTGCCCTTTACGCATCCTTCATGTCAGAGTTCTTACAAGTCAACAGAATATAGCACTTGAAAGTTGGTGGCCCAAGTTTTGCTTGCTTCAAGTAAGCAAGTCTCGCTACCTCAAGTTAGCAAGTCTCGCTACCTGAAGTTAGCAAGTCTCGCTACCTGAAGTTAGCAAGTCTCGCTACCTCAAGTTAGCAAGTCTCGCTACCTCAAGTTAGCAAGTCTCGCTACCTCAAGTTAACAAGTCTCGCTACCTGAAGTTAACAAGTCTCGCTACCTGAAGTTAGCAAGTCTCGCTACCTGAAGTTAGCAAGCTGGTTCACACCAAAGAAGTTGATGAATTACATCTACTCTATAAATTACTTGTACTGAAGCCTAACAGTTATATATCCTCAACTCTGACTACATACACCAAGCATCACTTTTTAGCTGATATTACCTAACATATACAGTAGGACCCCTGTATCCATGTTTTATTTGTTTTAGACTTTTTTAGACCACTTAACTTCACATGTGCCTTTTGGCATCTCTTCATCGCCTTGTGGCGGTTTTGTGCGTGCGCGCCTTGTGGCGCCGTTACTGATTTCTCAGTTTACTTCACTGGTTCTCACTCACTGAGTGAGAACAATTAGGTCATTTGAGGGAGTTTGAGTCTCTAAGATATTGTAGCATTGACCATGCCCCAGGATGCGAACCACAACAGTCGACTAACACCCAGGTACCTATTTACTGCTAGATGAACAGAGGCAATGGGTGTAAGGAGACTTCCCCATACATCTCACCCTGCCCGAGATGGTTTCAGTTATCCGTGGTTTACCATGGCCCAAAAATAATCCTTAATTTTGCTTAATAAAGGCAACAAAGTGCAGCAGTAGTAATGGTGGCAGTTCTTCAAAGCCTGAGAGATGCTGTGAAGTGCTTCCCATCAGTGAAAAAAAAGCGTTAATTCTCCATTTATTGTGTATAATTTATGAATTAAACTTTATCATAGTCATATATGCAAACAAAAAACGACGTATATAGGGTTCGCTACTATCTGTGGTTTCATGCATCTGCGGTAAGTTTTAGACTGTATCCCCTAAGGGATACAGGGGGGCCACTGTATAATGTAATATTTTTGGTATTGCTAGACAGTCAAAAATTAAATAGTTTGTGGGTATGCGTCATATTTGATGCCATGTTTCTCTGGGTATACCCTTTACTTGAGTGATTGTTGATGTGATAAAACAAAAATTTATTTCTAATGTCTTGCCTTCCAATGCTACATATACACGTATATGCATGCGTGCACACACCCACCCACACATACACCCACTTATGCACACACACCCACCCAAGCATGCAGCTACTTATGCATGCATGCATGCACACACACACACACAAAATGCAAGGAGGCAGAGGAAAGGTTTGTTCCCAAGGGTAACAGAAATAATGGGAAGGACAGAACGAGTCCTTGGTTTACCCGAAGGTGCAGGGAGGCAAAAACTAAGTGCTCTAGAGAATGGAAAAAGTACAGAAGGCAAAGGACTCAGGAGAATAACGAGATTAGTCGACGAGCCAGAAACGAGTGTGCACAGATAAGGAGGGAGGCGCAGCGGCAGTATGAAAATAACATAGCATCGAAAGTCAAGTCTGATCCGAAACTACTCTACAGCCACATCAGGAGGAAGACAACAGTCAAGGACCAGGTAATCAGGCTGAAG
>NC_091389.1:8309596-8326635 GCF_038502225.1 Cherax quadricarinatus | reverse complement strand
GTTTAAATTTAGAAAGGACATAGGAAAGTATTGGTTTGGAAATAGGGTAGTTGATGAGTGGAACAGTCTACCTAGTTGGGTTATTGAGGTTAAAACTTTGGGTAATTTCAAATATAGGTTGGATAAATACATGAGTGAGAGGGGTTGAATTTGAGTGGGACTTGCATACGAGAGCGGATAGAGTTATCAGAGCTTATTTCTTGGGTAGTTTTGAAAATTGGTTTGGGCAAATGTTTTGTTAGTGGGATGGATTGTAAAGGACCTGCCAAGTATGGGCCAACAGGCCTGCTGCAGTGTTCCTCCTTTCTTATGTTCTTAATAGTCTCACTTCTGATGGAGAGAGACTGACTTTTTAACAGAAACGAAGTTACTGCACCAACGCTTTCACGTGAAACTCCCCTACCACCACTCCTAAACCATACTTCCTTGTAACTTTCACACATTCCTCCTTGCAGCGCTTAATTTGATTGTTACTATTCCCCTTTGTGACTCCTGATGGCAGGGTCTTGACACAGTGTGGTGATGCCAGCCTTCACTGTCTTGGCCATACTGGGTAAGCTTCAACTCCTTCAGGATGGCCATGGCATGTAGTGGCCTAGCTAAACACTCCTGTGTGTATGCCGTGCACTGCCACCCATAAATTTCTTGTTTCCTCCTGCCTGGAAGTTGAGCAGACCAGCCACTTCATCACTCCTGTTGACCATTTGAATATGCAAATTGGGAGCTGTATACACACTCACTCTTCCTGATGTTCCTCTTGTTTCATCTATTTCAGATGAGTTGTACCTTTTTTACTACCACTGTTCTTGATGTAACATCAATTGCAGTCCCCCAAACCTTGGGGAAACATTATCAGAAATGTGGTCCCTGGTGGTTTCCTGTCTGTGTTCCCTTTGTGTGTGTGAATTTCACTGTATGGGGCCATTACCAACAACAGAACTACAGATTGATTCCTAGCTTTTAAAGACGCACAAGCAAATGCCCATCGTGTAAGTCAAGTAGCAAAATCTACCTGTTGGTGTGTTTACATATTCACTGTTACTATCATGACTTCTATGTGTGCAGTCTGGAAAAAGGTACAGAAGTTGATCGGTAAGTACTCCCCAGACCTCGCTCTCCATACTGTTAATGACAACAGTGTTGTAGACCCTGCTGATATTACCATGGGAATTAGACATCACCTTGTATGTGTAATTTTGGGGCTACATCTCCCCCCCCCACTCCCCCATATCTTTAAACCCAAGAAGGAGCAAATGCCTCTACAGTTGTTTTCACATTGTAAGAGAGTTTTATAACATTCCCTTTACACTCTGTATACTCTCAGCATTATCCACTTGCCGAGCAACAGTGGCTGGGGCCAGTGACATCCATGTTCCTTTGCTTGAACATTTACACCTCGTGGCACGTGTTCTTTTACAGCTTTTCAATCTCATTCGGTCCCAAGGGGTTTTTCCTCTTCAGTGGAAAAACTTGTTGTCTTAACTTTTCAAAAGCTGGGTACTTCAGGTCATGACACCTCTCACTGCAGACCTGTCGCTCTAAATAGTGCAATTTGTAAGTTGCTGGAACACTTAGTTAACACACAGTATGATACTCCAAACTCAAAATTCTCTCTTCCCTCATCATTTTGGTTTTCATAAGGGTTGTTCTGCCATTGACTTAATCTGTCTGGACATGTACATTCTCAATGCCTTTGCTAATAATGTCAGTATAGCAGTTTTTTTTTTTTTTTCCTTTTTTTAATCTTTTAATCTTGGAAAAGCTTATGACTGGTATTGCAATATTTTAGCTCAAAACTCGTGACTTAGGCTTTCAAGGTAATTTACTACTTTTGCTTAAAGGTTTCTTATCATTGAGACACTTTTGTGTCTGGGTAGATAATAGCTTTTCCCTGACTTTGTCTAGGTTGAAGGTGTACCTCATGGCTGTGTCCTTAGCACTACCTTCTTTCTGCTTGTCATTAATGTCCATACCTCTATTCTGCCTTCCACTGTCTGGTTGTGTGTCTGTTGATGCTTTTGCTATAGTTTGTGCTGATGCTGACTGTCACCTTGTAGTGACCTCCAGTTTGCTATTGATTGTGCTTCCAATTGGGCCACTGCTCCTGGGACTACATTTTCTGTTAAGACGCACCAGATAACTTTCACAAGACGTCCATTATCCCTCGTATGACTATACCTCTATATCTCCCATCTCCCTGAGCAGGATACGGTAAAATTTCTTAGCGTTTGTTGAACTGCCAAATGTCGTGGAAGCCTGACATAACTACCTTGAAAGCTGCTGGCCATAGCCACCTAAACTTCCTCAAAACTCCAGTCTGTCTTTCTTGAAGAGCTGATAGTCAAACCCTTCTTCTGTCTTATTCACTCCTAATCTTGTCTAAACTCAACGACAGTGATTACATTTATTGTTCAGCCTTTCCCATTATACTTTCTGCACTGGATTCATCCACCATCAAGGGTTACATTTATGTTTCACGACTTTTTGATCTCCCAAGCCAGGAGCCCATATACAGAGATGAATATCCTACCTTTACAAGATCAACACAGTGCCCATTGTCTCCATTATTTTAGTCACTTCCATGACTCTCACAGCCTTTCCGCGTATGGAATGCGAAGGCTACTGCATTTAATTGTTGCTCCTATTCATTATGCCAATTTTCTCTTCATATTCATTATCTCGTGGCTTCCTTTAATATACCTCTCCTATATATTCACCCTACACCTTACTTTTCCCTCCTTCCCAAGTTCCAGTGATTAATGTCCGCACGTTCCCACTTCTGTGTGCAAAAGCTCACTCTTTCTTGGTTTATTCCAGTGTGTGTGTGATGCCACTGCAGTGTACACTGATGGTTCTAAATCCCCGATGGTGTCAGGTATGCAGCTGTTTTCCTGACAGAATCATCAGAGGTCATTAGAATCGGCGAGTATTTTCACAGTGGAGTTACTACATGTGCACTTCTCATTTCTGCCGTCTACCATCCACATTGTGCCCATATCTACCCTGTCAGTCGCACATTCTCACCCTCCCACATTCCTGTCTCAGAGCAGTATAACCCACATGGGTTTACCACTTATTATTATGGAATCATGTTCTGGAACATATACTGTACAAGCATATTACATAATAGAAATTACAATACACATTAACAAAACATAAAAAAAATTAAAATATACATACCTGATTCTTTAAATTTTCTCACATTTTATCATGCTGTAATTTCTCTTATATAATATGTACAATTTAAATTGGTTTACAAAACCGAGAAATTGATAATCGAGACACTTGTGCAAGATTTGGGAATCTTTATTCTGGAAATGTTTAGCCGGTGTCTTTAGACGAATGTTCTCTGTATTGGCCCCTCAAGGAAGGCTCCTTGATGTTGGTCCCCTCAAGGAAGGTTCCTTGATGTTGGTGAGGGGCTCTTGGTTTAGGGAATTGGATCTGTGCTCCAGTTCCCCGAATTAAGCCTGAATGCCTTCCACATCCCCCCCCCAGGCGCTGTATAATCCACCGGGTTTAGCGCTTCTCCCTTGATTATAATAATAATCCTTGATGGTGGTGAGGGGCTCTTGATCTAGGGAATCGGATCTGTGCTCCAGTCCCCTGAATTAAGCCTGAATACCTTCTACATCTCTCCCCCCCGCAGGCACTGCATAACCCTACAGGTTCAGCACTCCCCCTTAATTATAATAATAATTCTCTGTATTGGCCTGAAGAAGCCATTGGCTGGTGAATATTTGTATATATCATATTCCATGTGTTCCACAAGATGATTCCTGAAAATGGTGATGGTTTACCACTAAACTGTTTTATCCTTGCAATATATGTAATATAAAGATTTTCTTGGTCTTCCCTGACTGTAAAATTACAAACTCGTTTATGAAAAAAAAGATATACAGTGGACCCCCGGTTAACGATATTTTTTCACTCCAGAAGTATGTTCAGGTGCCAGTACTGATCGAATTTGTTCCCATAAGGAATATTGTGAAGTAGATTAGTCCATTTCAGACCCCCAAACATACACGTACAAACGCACTTACATAAATACACTTACATAATTGGTCGCATTCGGAGGTAATCGTTATGCGGGGGTCCACTGTATTGCATAAAGGGTCATGAAAATTAAATGTATTTACAAGGAGCCAGGAGACGCTAATAGTATAATGATTATCTTCGGTAGAAATTCTTAAGTGTGATAGAAGGTATAATGACAAGAAGCTGTAGTACAATGACAGTATAGGTGACAACTCTTGTAATAATTTTTGTTACATAGCAGAACCAGTGTAGGTCATTCAGTCAAGTCAGTCAGTAAGTCAGTGCCCCCACAGCAGTAGGGGCACTAATTGTGGTATTAACAAAAGTGGTGCACTAGTGGTGGTGTCTGCAGCAACAGATGTATCAGCAGTGGTGTTAGTATCATAAGCTGTGACATGAAGTCAGTTCCAATTGCCAAATAAACAAACATCCCCATTATTTACGCTGAAAGCTTGTGGGCTTATCACTTAGTTTTGACTGAATAATAATTAGGCTGAAAGAAGTGAGAGGGATGGAAGCATCCAGGTTTGATCCAAAGATGAAAACGGATCTGTTTTGTCAGTTCAGGAATCCTTCACTTAACTTTTAAACTGTCCAAACGTAGATCTACGTTTGTGTGTGTAGCGCTTTGACCTTTATTTTCTCCATTTGAAAGCATACAAAAAAACGTAGATCTACGTTCGGAGTGCTACACACGTGAACGTAGGTCTACGTTTGGACAGTTTAAGGGTTAAATAAAAACCCTTGTGCAGTGTTCAATTACACTGAACATCTAGATCCAACACTTGGAAGAAAAGTCAACTTAGATCTATAAAGTAAAAGGACACAAGTGCAACTAATGTGACATTTATTGTGGCAACGTTTCGCTCTCCAGGAGCTTTATCAATTACGGTAATGGCTTGATAAAGCTCCTGGAGAGCGAAACGTTGCCACAATAAATGTCACATTAGTTGCACTTGTGTCCTTTTACTTTACATATTGTCGGTAATTCTACCAACTTTATTACAACTTAGATCTAACCTGTCATCTATTACAGCGTACAGTATCACGACAGTTTTAGGACTGGCTCGTCACTGGTTAACTTCTCACCATTCTGTGATTCATACATTACAGTTATCACACATTCCTATGCCTTAAACCATACCCCCGGCCGGGATTGAACCCGCGGTCATAGAGTCTCAAAACTCCAGCCCGTCGCGTTAGCCACTAGACCAGCTAGCCACAATAAGATTCATCCAACTAGGTATATTTCTACACCATAGGAAAGTTAGCACAGGCACCTCTGTGACCACAAATGCAAGTTTTTACAGACGAATCTCCAGCTAGCGTGGCCGTGACGAGTTTTGACTCTATGACCGCGGGGTCAATCCCGGCCGGGGGTATGGTTTATTTGCAATCGTGTCATTACGATTTCTTAAGTCATTCCTATGCCTTCTGTGATGATGCATCTTGAAAAAATTTAATCACACATTTTGTAGCTAATCCCTACAGGTTTAGTGCTGTCCATGATAATACAGTGGAACTCCAAATATTGGCTGCTGCGTTTATCAGCCGATTCGTATTTAGGCCGGTTTTGGGGCAGAAATTTTACTCCGTATTTTGGCCAGTGCCTCGTAAATCGTCCATATCAATACCTGTCAGCCCGCCTCTTGCCAGGACGTCGCGTGTAGGTGAGTCCGTCTCCCTGTGTCTCTTGGTGAATAAGCATATACTCGGTGCATTCATCGAAACATTTCCATAAAATCCATTGGTTTTTGTGCTTTTTTTTATTAAATGCGACTGTGAAATAAGCCACCATGGGGCCCAAAGAAAGTTCGGAGTGCCAGCCCTTTAGTAAAGAAAGTGAGAAACACGATGGAATTTAATAAGTTATTGAAAAGTATGAGAGTGGTGTTGGAGTGATGGAACTTGCCAGGATGTATGGGAAATCCAAATCAACAATCACTTCCATCCTGGCAAAGAAAGTAGAAATCATGGAAGCTAGTGTTGCGAAAGGGAGTGTAGCAGGGAGGCAGTGTGTGTAACAAGCATGCAGGGAGCATAGCAGGGAGACAGGGTGTGTAGTAGGGAGGCAGAGAGCAACATTATTATTATAATCAAGGGGGAAGCGCTAAACCCGGAGGATTATACAGCGCCTGGGGGGGGGGGGATGTGGAAGGCATTCAGGCTTAATTCGGGGAACTGGAGCACAGATCCAATTCCCTAAATCAAGAGCCCCTCACCAACATCAAGGAACCTTCCTTGAGGGGCAGAGAGCAACAAGCAGGCAGGGAGTGTAGTATGGAGGCAGAGTGTGTAGCAGGCAGGCAGGAGGTGTAGCATGGAGGGAGGGAGTGTAGCAGGGAAACAGGGAGTGTAATGCCTGCTGTATCTTGGGTACGTGCCCCAGCTCTGAGCTGAATGAGATTTTCACATTGTAACCTTTGATAAACACACATCGATATGCACTCGAAATGTATCCCTCGAACATCATGTACTGTATATGTGTATGTACATGCCATCTCTGTACCAGCAATGTAGCTTTTAAATCCTCTGTAAAATATTATGTAATAAAATATACTTATTGGTAAAAAAATGAAGATTTTGTAACTTGTATATATTTTTATTCAGTTATACAGACAGAATTTAAAAATCTTCTCTGACTCTAAGATTTTTAGGATCTATTAACAAAGGTCTTTAAATATATAAGTGTCACTTCTGTCAATCACACTTCATTGTTTAGCATTAGATACTGAGGATATCTATATGCAGTGACTTTTAACTTAACATGCATTTTAAGTCTTACAATTATATCCTCTATTAACCCTTAAACTGTCCAAACGTAGATCTACGTCCACGTGCGGGGGGCTCCGAACGTAGATCTACATTTTTATTACATGCTTTCAAATGGGGAGAATCAAGGTCGGAGCGCTACACACGTGAACTTAGATCTACTTTTGGACAGTTTAAGGGTTAAATTTAGGCAGTGAAGCCTTTTATGTACAGTAGACCGTTGATTACAAAGTGATCTATAACATTTTTATATACTATTGCAAAGTTGTGGCAGATTTTCAGTCACTTCATGAAATTCATCTTTGACAGTGCAACTTTAGGGAAAAAATTGCTACCAGCCCATACAAGAAGGCTACTAAATTTTAATTTCACTAACTACACATTACTATGCCATTAACAGTCGTTCACTTACCGTAGCTGTATTTACAAAAATGTTGAATGTGTTAGTGATTGATATTAAGCCTTAAACTGTCCAAACGTAGATCTACATTTTACATAATGTAAAATTTAATGTAGATCTATGTTCGGAGCGCTACGCACGTGAACGTAGATCTACATTTGGATAGTTTAAGGGTTAAAGTGTGGAAAGTGCAGTAAGTAAACGAAAAGAGAAGGAATATTGCACTGCCATGATAAATGTTTGAAGTTAAGGTCACAATATACACTACTATTTATAAATTGTATCACGTCGGCAGTCTCAGGAAATCAACAAATGTGATTAACTTAGTTAATTCCTACATACCAGTCAATACATTATTTTCATATCTTTTGCATCATCTATGCTATAATGTGAGGATACTGGAGACTGTTTATATACAAACAGAGGAGCTGCACCTGTCCTCAAGAGGCTAGGTTTGATTAGGTTTGTCAGGAAACGGTACAAGTATTTCCTGATGTGGGTCTTGCTCATGTGATGACCTGCAGCTGGAGCTTTTTGGTCATCTGACCGAGGCCTTCCACTGGCTTACTGACCCACCCCTTTAAAAATTATAGTTACGATTATGACCATTAGCAATGTCTTTGAGGGAGACATCCACCAGTTTATTAATATTATTATAATCAAAACCAAGCACTCCACCAGTTTATATATTCTGTTTATCTTCCTTTGAATAATAAACATTACATCCAGGTTTCTTTCCTTTTAATGTGTATACAGTACAACACTCGTAGGTTTAGCAGTTCGTTTTGATAATAATACGGTACCATTCTACTTCGTATATATTTGCGCATCATTTTAGTTGGTACGCTTGTGTTTTGTGTTAAAATAGGACGTGTGGTGGTGGTGCTGTTATATATTTGCACAGGTATTGTACAAGGTCATATCAACCCTTTCCACATACTTCCATATCAACTGCAGAAAACTTGATTATCTTTTAGTTTTTCAGAATCACAAAGTTGTACAAAAATTTCCTTTACATGGGGGGGGGGGGGGGAAGGGGATTTAATGAACATAACATTATTTTTCCCAAATGTACTTCTGGGGCCTAGAGCAGATGCCTGTATGCAGTACTACAGGGTAAAAAGAGACCAAACACACATTGCAGACTCTCTTACTGCTCTAGTACAACCATTAACTTTAATGCCAAAGCCTCGACCATCCACCTCAGCAAACACTCAACAACCTTCCACCTCAGCCCGGTAGGGCCACAACATCACTCTCCACTCTGTTCGGAATCAGACCACTATTTAAGATAAATCGTACAACGGGTGGGGTTTGAACCCGCGATCAGAGAGTCTCGGAACTCCAGACTGTCGAGTTTTGAGACACCGATCATGTGTTTAAACTCCACCCGTGGTATGGTTTGTTTGCAATTGTGCCATCACGATTTTGCGAGTCATCAGGAATTACATAACGTTAAGGAACACTTCCTACCTGAATTTTTAGCTTCACTTCAGGACCTGTGTTTTCACCCAGCCACTGCTTGACACTTCCCCTCACGTGCCACCTCCTTGTATGTGATATTCTCATTTCACTTATGTTGTGGAGAAAATTCTCCAATAAAGGAAGGGGGTTATCTCTCAGCCCTCTGAGGGACTTAGCCCTCCTGGAAGGGACATAATAAACATTTTGACAACCAACTACAATTACAATTTGGGGGGGGTGTTGGGTTCCCAAGAAATGTGACCTTATTTTTCCCATATGATCTTCAATTTGTTTTAGATGATTTCGGTCTTGGACGCCATGTTCAAGAATGTAACTACAGTCATTATCAACGGTCAATTGTACATTATTAGAGGCAATTTTTCTTTCATCAAGAACCTTTATCTTTGAGTGAGGTCAAAGCAACATATAAACCTAATAATATTAAACCTAATACAGGTGGTACCCTGAGTTATGGCCATAATTCATTCCAGACAGCTGTTCGAGTGCCGTTACCGAACGAATTTGTTCCCATAAGGAATAATGTAAATTAGATTAGTCCTTTTCAGACCCCTAAAAATACACTTACAATAATACACTTACTTAAAGTTGGGATTAACCCTTTGACTGTTTCCGACGTATAAATACGTCTTACGAGCCAATGTTTCTGACGTATTTATACGCATAAATTCTAGCAGCTTCAAATCAAGCAGGAGAAAGCTGGTAGGCCCACATGTGAGAGAATGGGTCTCCATGGTCAGTGTGCACCATATAAAAAAAATCGGGGAGCCAGTGGTGCATTGTGGGAATGCCATTTCAGTTGTCCTTTTTCAGCATGTCTAGCGGTAAGAAATATGTGATTCCCCAGCAAATCTGGGACTCTTCTCTTCCCAAGTGATGCTCTAACACAGATGGAAGTGTCAGTGAAGATCAATTTCATGATTTGGAGGAGTTTGAGACCAAAAGCAATGGAGGAGGAGGAGGGGAGGAAGAGGAGGAGGAGGAGGAGGAGGAGGAGGAGGAGGAGGAGGAGGAGGAGGGAAGGAGGAGGAGGAGGAGGAGGAGAAGGGAAGGAGGAGGAGGAGGAGAAGTAGAAGAATATGTAATAATATTGTTCCCTTGAAGCAAGAAAAAAAAAAGTCCACCCCATGACAGTGACAAGATAAGGGGAGATAACATCTGATAAGAGCTGACTTTGATGAGCGTAAAGGAGGGTAATATTACATGACCATCGCCCTCCCTTTGTTTTTGCTGGTACACAAACATTTCTGTCTGTCTATTTGTCTGTCTGTCAAGCTCCCTGTCTGTCCATCTAGCTCTCTGTCTCAGAGAGAGCCACAAGACTGTGTCATCACGTTTACTCACATCTTCAAGCAGAGTATAGCACTTTGTCTGGATTTCTTGGGTTATCCTAGGTAATTTACACTATGTATACTTGTATTTATGTGTACCTGTGAGACAGAGATAGGCAGACAGATAGAAAGAGAGACAGATTGAAAGATATAGAATGAGGGAGAAAGATAATTAGATAGAATGGAGGAGGGGAAGCAGCATCCGACCCCATTGTTTTGACAGGCGGTAGGGGGAGTGACTAATGAGACAATATGTCACTTTGACAGCTGCCGACTTCTGACTCAAAACAATTATAAGCCACACACTCGCACACAAGACAAGGAGGAGGAGAAGGAGGAGGAGAGGAGGAGAGGGAGAAGGAGAAAGAAGGAGGAGAAGAAGGAGGAGAAGAAGGAGGAGAAGGAGAAGAAGAGGAGGAGGAGGAGGAGGAGGAGAAGGGAGGAGAAGAGAGGAGGAGGAGGAGGAGGAGGAGGAGGAGGAGAAGGAGAAGGAGGAGGAGAAGGAGGAGGAGGAGAAGGAGGAGAAAGAGAAGGAGGAGGAGAAGGAGGAGGAGGAGAAGGAGAAGGAGGAGGAGAAGGAGAAGGAGGAGGAGGAGGATGATTGTTTGTTTTTGTAAACAAGTTTTGTAAACAATATATTGATAATTATGTTTGTGTGCTTATTGTGTTGTATACAACGAGTGTATATATATACATTGCACCTTACTTTGGTCTCATAGGCCACATAAGTTATGTGAAAAAATAAAATAGTGAAAAAAACAAAAAACCTTCAATTACAAGTAAACTAAAGTTTACCGGGTGAGCGGCAGTCGCCGCTGTTGCCATACGCGGCTCATTTTCTGCAAACTTCACGGCTCTATATCTCGGTAAGTACCGATGGCAAAAAAAATTTTTTTGGACTAAAACACTCAGAAAAATAATCTTAACATTTTCATAAGAAAAAATAATTTTTTTTTTTTTGAATATTTGGCGACATAGAATGACAGTTTCAGAGAGGGGCCTGAAACAGTCAAAGGGTTAAGGACCGTTTACGGGTTAAATTTACCAATACCAAGAAAGACAAAGCATTCAGTTGTGAATACTCATATGTACTGCTAATTTAGATTAATGTTGTATTATACATCAACACGCTTATAACACTGATGTTGTTTTTCCCTCGCGTAGTTCTACGTATTGTAGAAGATCGTACATTGTAACACCTTTTAACCCTTAAACTGTCCAAACGTAGAGCTACGCTCACGTGCGTAGATCTATGTTTTATTTTACATGCTTTCAACCTTGGCATGATAAGCCTGAGTTGCCTAGACATGAGAGAATGAGTCTGTGCACTCAGTGTGCGCAGTATGACAAAATTCGGGGATGCCGGAAAAAATGCGTTCAAAAAAAAAAAAAAAATCCCAAAATATTCAGAGTGGTACGCAAGTGAACGTACATCTACGTTTGGATAGTTTAAGGGTTAATGACACTGCACTCTGAGAAACCTTCATTACCATATAACTTCTCATATATAGGAATACCTCGAGTTATAAACCTAATTTGTTCCAGAAGGTTGTTCAAGTGCCAATACCGAACAAATTTGTCCCCATAAGGAATAATGTAAATTAGATGTACTTTATTCAATAAAATTGATCTTTGAAATGTTTTAGACACACTGAACACCATTATGGTTTCTCTCTAGTATGAATTTTTTTGTGTTTATATAAATTAGACAAGTCTGAAAAGGTTTTTAGACACTGTGAACATTGATATGGTTTCTCTCCAGTATGAATTCTCATGTGGTTGATTAAATAAGATCTTTGGGAAAACTCTTTTAAGCATTCTGAGCAATGAAATGGTTTCTCTGTAGTGTGAATCCTCTTGTGTTTATATAAATTAGACAAGTCTGAGAAGGTTTTCAGACACACTGAACACTGATATGGTTTCTCTTCTGTATGAATTCTCATGTGGTTGATTACATAAGATCTTTGGGAAAAGTCTTTTAAACATTCTGAACATTGATATGGTTTCTCTGTAGTGTGAATCCTCTTGTGTTTATATAAATTTGATTTGCCTGAAAAGGCTTTTAGACACACTGAACACTGATATGGTTTCTCTCCAGTATGAATTCTCTTATGTTTATATAAATTGGATTTGTCTGAAAAGGACTTTAGACAGACTGAACACTTGTATGGTTTCTCCAGAGTTTGAACTCCCATATGTGACACTAAATGGGGCTTTTGCTCAATTTCTTTAAGACAATCTGAATACTGATATACTTTGTCTTCTGAGTGAACTAGATTTTGTGTTTCTTCAACACATTCTTTTTCAAGTATTTTAGACATACTGAGTAATTTACTAATTTTCCAAATGAATTATAAAAAACTTACACAAATGAATTTTTGTGAATATTTGTTTATACTGGAAATCAATATTTCCCTAGTGCAGAACATTATAATTCTAAACACTAGTGAGCACTAAATTTGTAAGGGTCAAACAGTGCTTGGGAAATGAGAGGAGTAAAGAAATTTGCAGGTATCGCTACTTCCTTCAACGGCAGCTGAGAAAATACCACTAGGGATTCTCTTATACTGTAAATGAATTTAAATATTCATTGTTTTGCAACAATGCTCGTGTATATTGATGTCTTATACAAACTTTCGAGAATGTTTTCAAAATCTAATTGACAACCTTCAGATCACAAAATGATTCTTATTCTCCGTTAAAGTCTTGGTGCTGCTTATATTCTCATGTTATTGGTACTACGACCTCACCTTACCTAACTTAATGATTAGAAGCACAGAGAATGAGTTTTGTATTATGTACACATACAAGCCGCTTAGTTTAAATTCTATATGACAATGAATGTTGACTAGGAAATAATCAAGTTGTCTTCACTAACATGATGTAATACAGTAGTTTAATGACCTGGTATATTGCTTGGTATATATAATTGTCCATTTAAAGGTGGAACTTTAACAACTGTGAGTCAGTATAGTACAATGAGTGTAAAAGATCCATGAGGGAGATTAAGTGGGATTAATTCAAATTACTGTATTATATGTATGAACACTAACTTGATACAAGTATTGGATAGTAAGACAGAATAGAGGGATGAAATACGTAAGGTAGGAGTAAAAACCAGGTAGGTAATTGTTTCCTACGGTGCCCTTAATTTCCTTCTTACCGTACAATGGTCACACAAACACGTGCCTTTACCATAACCCTGCAACATTTAACATTTGAATGTAAAGTATTTCGGGCAGTCGATACCTGCTTAATAATTAGCCAACACTAAAAACATCAAAGAAATGATGCACTGTGGACACCGTAATCTTCAGGTGAATATAAACCGTCTTCCACTGGGCTGTGTAAAACAATATGATGGTAAATTCACTGACAAATTTCAGTTACTCTGTTATGGGAAACGAGAAAATAAAAGGTAGAATGGAATGCAAAACAAATTCTCCAAAGAGATTATATTAAGCACATTGGGATCGTTCTTTAAGTGTAATAACTTTTATGGAATAGATCTTATTGTAATCACAGATAATACTGTATATGAACTTGGAATGATGAGAATGTGTGTCGACAGACTGTTGAAGGTGAGGATGTAAATGTATTTTTGACACAGCTTGATGACACTATTTCTAACACTCGTTTTACGATGCTGTCACTGTATACATTTCAGGATTTATGTCACTTACATTAGCTTTATGGGTCCGAATATTGGCAGTACAATTATTCCTATGGTGCCAAGATCACCTGCAGTAGTGACACTACAAATGCCAGTCTCTGGTGCCAAGACCATCTGCAGTATTGGCACTGCAACAATCTCTGGTGCCAGGATCACCTGCACAAAAGAAATAATTGGTACATTAAATGAGCCATAAAATACCAGTTTTTAACACATCAGCTGTCTTAAAAAAAAAAAACGCCATCATTCATGCAGTATCTGTCCTGCGAGAAGTGTGCAGACATCACATTTCAATATACTTCCCACCTCCAGGACTCGAGTCCTACTAGCCAGTTTCCCTAAATCCCATCATAAATGTTGCCTTGCTCACTCTAACAGCACATCAAGCCATAAAATCCACTTGTCTCCATTGTGATATAACACAAGTTTGCTCCAATGACCCCTAACCCCCTACTTCCTTCCAGACTAGATTTATACACCCTCTTGGTCATCCTATTCTACTCTTAAGTGTTCAGATCAACTCAACTCCACCTCAACCCTCTCAATTACACCTTTCTTCATGTCTTAATTCCTTCAATCAGAATTTTTTTTGCTGATTAGAGTTATTCTCTTTGCTGATGACACAACTTTTGTCATCTCCCACCCAAATCCAACATCACTCAACAACATTGTTAATGAAGAACTCTTAAAAATATCACTCTGGATGACTACCAATAAACTTACACTTAGCATCGATAAAACCGTCTACATTATGTTTGGAAGCAGAACAAGTGATGTCCAACTAAATATGATTAGCAATACTGTTATTGCTAAACACAATGGAAAATTTCTGGCTCTGCACCTTGAGACTAACTTGAAATTCAACGCCCATATCCGACACACAAAAAAGTATCCAAAACAGGTGGCATCCTCTAGAAGATACATTATACCCCAAACAGCACTACAGTGGAACCTCAAAAATCGAACTGCTCCCAACTCGACCAATTATGTAAGTGTATTTTTATAAGTGTATTTTTGAGGGTCTGAAATGGACTAATCTAATTTACATTATTATTGATGGGAATAAATTCGTTAGGTAGCGGCACTCGAACAGCCGTCTGGACCGAAGAAAGTTCGATATTTGAGGTTCCACTGTACTCACATTATACTATTCACTGATCTACCCCGACCTCACCTAAGCTATCTCTGCCTGGGGATCCACAATGGCAAATCACTTAACAAAAAGGCAGTACAAATGATCACACAGTCCACTGCTAGACAACACCCCGCCCCACTCTTCAAAGACCTAAATCTACTCGCTATACAAAACTTTCACTCTTACTACTGTGCAACCTACATTTACGGAAGAATAAATTCTAATATTAATACTGACCTAAAGCAACAGGACCCATAGACATAATACTAGGCATAAAATTATGACATTTCCTGTCTCTAGCTAAATCTCTGTAAAAATTCAATGTACATAATACGGCCCAAAGATTAGGGTGATGAAAGATTGAATATCAGATTGGAGGGAGAGAGTATGGAGGAGGTGAACGTATTCAGATATTTGGGAGTGGACGTGTCAGCGGATGGGTCTATGAAAGATGAGGTGAATCATAGAATTGATGAGGGAAAAAGAGTGAGTGGTGCACTTAGGAGTCTGTGGAGACAAAGAACTTTGTCCTTGGAGGCAAAGAGGGGAATGTATGAGAGTATAGTTTTACCAACGCTCTTATATGGGTGTGAAGCATGGGTGATGAATGTTGCAGCGAGGAGAAGGCTGGAGGCAGTAGAGATGTCATGTCTGAGGGCAATGTGTGGTGTGAATATAATGCAGAGAATTCGTGGTTTGGAAGTTAGGAGGAGGTGCGGGATTACCAAAACTGTTGTCCAGAGGGCTGAGGAAGGGTTGTTGAGGTGGTTCGGACATGTAGAGAGAATGGAGCGAAACAGAGTGACTTCAAGAGTGTATCAGTCTGTAGTGGAAGGAAGGCGGGGTAGGGGTCAGCCTAGGAAAGGTCGGAGGGAGAGGGTAAAGGAGGTTTTGTGTGCGAGGGGCTTGGACTTCCAGCAGGCATGCGTGAGAGTGTTTGATAGGAGTGAATGGAGACAAATGGTTTTTAATACTTGATGTGCTGTTGGAGTGTGAGCAAAGTAACATTTATGAAGGGGTTCAGGGAAACCGGCAGGCCGGACTTGAGTCCTGGAGATGGGAAGTACAGTGCCTGCACTCTGAAGGAGGGGTGTTAATGTTGCAGTTTAAAAACTGTAGTGTAAAGCACCCTTCTGGCAAGACAGTGATGGAGTGAATGATGGTGAAAGTTTTTCTTTTTCAGGCCACCCTGCCTTGGTGGGAATAGGCCAGTGTGATAAAAAAAAAAATACGGCCGAAAATCTGGAACTCTGCCATAAATCTCCAGAACCACTGTCTTGGCCAGCATCTTCAAAACACTTTAAAATTTGTATATGTGTTGGTAGAATTACCGACAATATGTAAAGTAAAAGGACACAAGTGCAACTAATGTGACATTTTATTGTGGAAACATTTCGCTCTCCGGGAGCTTTATCAAGCCGTTACAGCCTATATATACCCTCTGTGCCACAATAAAATGTCACATTAGTTGCACTTGTGTCCTTTTACTTTACACCTTGAAATTTTCCACTTTACCTGTCTAGATTTAAGTAGTTTTTAAGTATAAGGTTAAGTCTGTCCGACAAGCCTCGGCATGATAGTGGCTTACGTTGTACCAAATTATGAAATGTTAACACACATTGTAACCTTTGCAAAGAAATAAATTTGTTCTTTTGTTTTCTTCTTGCCTAAACATATCCCAACATCAGCTAAAGATGTGAAAATTATATATCCATATCGTCAGTGTCACAAATACAGTGGACCCCTGGTTATTGGCCGTAAACCGTTCCAGAAGATCGGCCTAAATCCAAAATAGCTGAAAATTGAATAATATTTCCCATAATAATGTAAAAACAATTGATCAGTTCCAAATACCCAAAAAATATGAACAAAAATACCTTTTTTAAAGAGTAACTGAAGTTTACATACACAAAACAAACAGAAAGAAATATAAAGCACTAATTTTACTAATAAATGAACATACCTTGATTGAAGACTTTTGTTGGTTTATGGAAGGACGTAAAGATGGGTTAGTTCCCTTCTTTGTCTTCTACTGCCACTACGACCACCTTGACTCACTGTACCTATGATGCACGAAAAACTGTCCACTCCCTGCCCTCTTCAAGGGGGGCTCCTTGTTGTGGTGAAGAGGTTCTTGGTCTGAGGAATTAGACCTGTCGGTCTCCTTCCTCAGACCGAACCTAATTACCCCCCAATCCCCCCTTCCCT
>NC_091389.1:8301989-8309496 GCF_038502225.1 Cherax quadricarinatus | reverse complement strand
TATATCTTCCATTCTATCAAATGAAACCGTGAATACAACCGTAAAAACCATACGAAAATACAGTGGACCCCCGGTTAACGAACTTTTTTCATTCCAGTAGTATGTTCAGGTGCCAGTACTGACCGAATTTTTTCCCATAAGGAATATTGTGAAGTAGATTAGTCCATTTCAGACCCCCAAACATACACGTACCAACGCACTTACATAAATACACTTACATAATTGGTCGCATTTGGAGGTGATCGTTAAGCGGGGGTCCACTGTACAATACAAATTTGCTGTTTTAATCCAGAAACACGGTCGCCGTTTTTTTTTTCTCGTTATGCACTGTGTGCTGCAGGGTTTATTTTATTTGGTGCACACTTGCCACACATATGCATTCTCTCATATCTAGGCCCAAATTACCGCTCACAGCTTATTCGAGTGAACTGAACTCATGACGTAGAACTACGACTTGGACCCTCAAGGGTAAATTAACCCCTTCAGGGTCCAAGGCCAAAATGTGAAGTGGTGCCCCAGTGTCCAAGAATTTAAAAAAAAAAATTAGTTATTTTTTCTTATGAAATGCTTGAGAATCTTTTTGTGAAGGTAATAAAACAAAAGGTACGAAATTTGATGGAAAATTGACGAAATTATGCTCTCGCGAATTTTGATGTTTCAGCGATATTTACGAATCGGCGATTTTGCCGACTTTGACTCCCATTTTAGGCCAATTACATTATTCCAGTCGACCAAATTCTTAGCTATTTCACTGGTATTATTTCTATTCTATCGATTGAGCTCAAGAAATCGCCAAGTCAACTTTTTTAACTACAAAATAGTGATCGGAAGTTGGTAATTTGGCCAATTTAACACAAAGTTCAGAATATTCCAATTTCAAAATAGGGTCCAGAATAAACAATGTAGGTATTCCTGGCACTAAACTAACATTTCCTCTGTTCATTAGTTATGTTTTGAGGCTTTACAAATAGATTCCATTTTGATTTTTTATTCACATAATGAATTTTTATTCACACCAAAAAATAGAAGATTTACTGTTATGCAATATTGTAATAATTGTATAAATATCATCACCACATTTGTGAATGTATATTAGACCCACCAGCTGGCGTGTATTAGACGTGTGAGGTCGTTTGTTTACTCTTGAACATCAGCAAAAATTTAACATTTCCGCTACTTTGAGCTCAGTTTCAAGCCATTTCCAGTGCTAAAACCAATCAAAATCATCTCTATTTCTGTAATATGTCTTCCATTCTATCAAATGAGACCAAGAAATCGCAAATACAACTATAAAAAACATACGAAAAAACACTGCAAAGTCGCTGTTTTAATCGAAAATCATGGTCTCAGTTTTTTTTCTCTCATTATACACAGTGTGCTGCAGGATTTGTTTTATGTGGTGCACACATACCACATAGATGTATTCTCTCATATCTAGGCCCAAATGTACCACTCACAGTTTATCAGAGTGAGCTGAGCTCATGACGTAGATCTATGGTTTGGACCCTGAACGTAAAGCCGTAGATTTACGGGACGGACCCTGAAAGGGTTAATACAATGCATTCATGTATATACTTTGTATACATAAGATTATATTAGAACTGTATTGATTGGTTGTGTTTCTGGTAGAACTGGACGCAATACTTTAGTGTTTTTTTTTTTTTTTTCGACAAGTTGGTCGTCTCCCACCAAGGCAGGGTGACCCAAAAAAGAAAGAAAATCCCCAAAAAGAAAATACTTTCATCATCATTCAACACTTTCACCACACACACATTATCACTGTTTTTGCAGAGGTGCTCAGAATACAACAGTTTAGAAGCATATACGTATAAAGATACACAACATATCCCTTCAAAACTGCCAATATCCCAAACCCCTCCTTTAAAGTGCAGGCAGTGTACTCTACTTAATTAAAAGTGCAGTGGTACCTCGGGATACGAACCTAATTAGTTTCAGAAGACTGTTTGAGTGCCAATCTGTTCGAGTACCAAACAAATTTTTTTCCCTTAAGGAATAATGTAAAGTAAATTAATCCATTTCAGACCCCCAAAAGCACTTAAAAAAATACACTTACATAATTGTTCAAGTTCATATCCCGAGCTACCACTGTACTATATTAGAACTGCATTGATGGACAAACTCTCTACAACCACTGAAAGCAAGTACACATGGCAGGGCCAGTCCTACTTAAATCATCCTCAACAGTGTCACTGTGAGCTCCCTAATTATAATAATCTCCATGGGGGAAGTTGAAAAGAATTCTTCCTCCACGGTCCAAATAGATCGACATTCAAATTCGTAGCTACAAAAGTAGATCTACTTTTTTTTACACATTTTCAAATGTAAAGCAAAAAAGATCTACATTTTTTTACATACTTTCCGATGTTGAAAAAACGTATATATATGTTTGGACCGTTTAAGGGTTAAGAGGCAACTAAAATGCCAGGAGCAAGGGGCTATTAACCCCTTCTCTTGTTTAAATTACTAAATTTAAAAGCAGAAATTTCCGGTTTTCTTTTTAGGTCACCCTGCCTCAGTGGGATGCGGCCGGTTTGTTGATAAAAAAAAATAATGTTGAGTGCTAGACTCGTATGGGTCATTTAGTACAAGATATGGTGGAGATAGAGATCTGTTCTAGGACAATAAATACTTCTTAACCCTTTCATGGACCAGACCCCAGAGCTGTAACTTGTCTGTAGGGTCCAGGGATTTGAATAATGTTATTTTTTCTTTTGAAATGGTTGAGAATCTTTTTCTGAAGGTAATAAAACAAGAAGTACGAAATTTGATGGAAAATTGACAAAATTCTGCTCGTGAATTTGGTTGACTGGAATAATGTAATTGGCCTAATATAGGAGTCAATATATAAATAACCCACACATAAAAGAGAGAAGCTTACGACGACGTTTCGGTCCGACTTAGACCATTTACAAAGTCACTTTGTAAATGGTCCAAGTCGGACCGAAACGTCGTCGTAAGCTTCTCTCTTTTATGTGCGGGTTATTTATGTATCGTTCCAGTCATGGTATTGTGCCTTTTTTTGTTATTTATAGGAGTCAAAGTGGGAAAAAATCACCGATGTGTAAATATCGCTGCCATACCAAAATTTTCCATAGCGTAATTTTGCCAGTTTTTCATCAAATTCTGTACTGTGTTATTAACTTCAGAAAAAAATTCTCTATCACTTCACAAGAAAAAATAACTATTTTAATTTTTGGACCTGTGGACAGGTCTCAGATAGGAGGTCTGGACCCTCCCAGAGTTAATGGTGAACTTATTGGTACTGGGCCCCTTGGCCTGGCTGGCAAAGCTCTCGCTTCACGTGCTGAGGGTCCGGGTTCGATTCCCGCTGGGTGGAAACATTTGATACATTTCCTTACACCTGTTTTCCTGTTCACCTAGCAAGTAGGTACCTGGATGTTAGTGGACTGGTGTGGGTCACATCCTGGGTGTTAGTGGACTGGTGTGGGTCACATCCTGGGTGTTAGTGGACTGGTGTGGGTCACATCCTGGGTGTTAGTGGACTGTTGTGGGTCACATCCTGGGTGTTAGTGGACTGTTGTGGGTCACATCCTGGGTGTTAGTGGACTGTTGTGGGTCACATCCTGGGTGTCATTGGACTGGTGTGGGTCACATCCTGGGTGTTAGTGGACTGTTGTGGGTCACATCCTGGGTGTTAGTGGACTGTTGTGGGTCACATCCTGGGTGTCATTGGACTGGTGTGGGTCACATCCTGGGTGTAGTGGACTGGTGTGGGTCACATCCTGGGTGTCATTGGACTGGTGTGGGTCACATCCTGGGTGTCATTGGACTGGTGTGGGTCACATCCTGGGTGTAGTGGACTGGTGTGGGTCACAGCCTGGGTGTTAGTGGACTGGTGTGGGTCACATCCTGGGTGTTAGTGGACTGGTGTGAGTCACATCCTGGGGGACAAGATTGAGAACCCCAATGGAAATGAGAGACAGTCCTTCGATGACGCACTGCCTTTCTTGGGTTATCTTCAGTGGCTAACCCTCCGGGGTTAAAAATTCTGAAGAAAATCTTCTCTTACCAAACGTCTGTTGAAAGAATTTTTCAAATGAGAAATAGCTAAAAGCAACACATAGTTTAGTGTGATCATAAGTGCTGGCTGGAACAGGAAGGTCGAGGATGTTAACAGTTGTTTGTTGCTGGAGATTGAAGGCTTTTGCTGCTGATATTTAATAAATAGGGATGGAGTTTTTCTTGTTTCTGAAGTTTTTTTCAGGTGCTGTTGAGATCATTAGAATGTTTTAAATATGTGTTGACTGGTGGTGCATAAGAGTTTTGCTAGGTATTTGGCTAGAATTCCTAATAGTTTTTGGAGGGCATTGCCTCTTGCAGATGTGATGAGTCACAGTGGAATTCCTAGTTTGTCTTGGCAGTACAGGTCAACCATCACTAATCCGGCATCATTGGGACCTGTAGTGTGTCGCATCAGTGAGTTTGCCTGATTACAGAGTGGTTAGGTTAGAATACACTTAATTAACCTGTCAACAGAGACACTGCTACATCTTCCTCATTTTCATCTCTGCTTTCTCCTCCACTGGCTTGCTGCTGTGGATTTACAACCGTCTGCACAATTTCTGAGTCAGTATAATGATGAAATTTGAAATTATGCTGGCCGAAATTAGTGCCGGATTGCTGATGGAACCGGATAACTGATTGTTGGATTAGTGATGGCCGACCTGTAATACGTTTGGGCAGGTCTGGGTTTACTGGGAATGGTGTGTAGAAGTTTCTTTGTTCTGAGCTGTTTAGGATCTGGCAAGTTTGCCATAAGAAAACTTTGGTTAAAATATGCATTTGTATTGCTGTGAGTGGCACCTAGGTGTCCAGGTCGGTGAGTAGATGAAGCATTTTAGATCTGCGGGAAATAATGTCCATGATGACGACTCCACTGCTGTTGTCGGTGGTGGTGATTCTGATGTTTGTCTTCTGGTGGAGTTTTAAAGGCAGTGATGCACTGATGAGGTGGGACTGGAGAGCTGTGTTGGGCTGCAGTAAGGAGGCCTTGACGAAGCTGTATCAGAAACTGGAAGTGTCTTGGTGTCTGGACTTTTTAGCAATGCAGTGGAGTACTTGTATTTTAGATATTCCTGTAGCAATTTAAGATCTAAGCTGAAGGCTAAAGTTTCTGTGCTTGTCACTAAACAAAATGACAAGCATTGTATAATTTCTGGTCTCCCTAAACTTTTCCACTGACTTTTTGGCAGAGAATTTGAAATTTCTTGGTGAGCCTGATTGGCGAATGTTGGCCATGATAATTCTGTTGTGTATTATTTCCGCTCTCATTCTGTCCATGTGAGCTCAGAGGAAAGCTTCATTTGCAGCAATATTGAAGTCATCGACACATTCTGTGGCCGAGAGACGAGAGCAAAGAGGCAGGGCCAGGAGCTGTGAATCAACCCCAGCAACTACATATAGGCGAGTGTACACACGTGGGTCGAGTCACAGCTCCTGTGTATGTGTGTTCTCACCTATTTGGGGTTGCAGGGGTCGAGTCACAACTTCTGGCCTCGCCTCTTTACTGATTGTTATTAAGTCCTCTCTCTTCCTGCTCCATGAGCTTTATCAAACCTCATCTTAAAACTATGTATGGTTCCTGCTGTCCACTACATCACTTATTAGGCTATTCCACTTCCTGACAACTCTTTGACTGAAGAAAACTCCCAACATCCCTTTGACTCATCAGAGTCTTTAACTTCCAGTTGTGACCCCTTGTTTCTGTGTCCCATCTTGGTCCACCTTGTCAATTCCTTGCAACATTTTATATGTCATTATCATGTCTCCCCTGACCCTCCTGTCCTCCAGTGTCATCAGGCCGATTTCCCTTACCTTTCTTCGTAGGACAGTCCCCTTAGCTCTGGGACTAGTCTTGTTGCAAACCTTTTTACTTTCTCTAATTTCTTGACGTGCTTGACCAGGTGTGGATTCCAAACATACGTGTGTGTGTGTGTGTGTGTGTGTGTGTGTTTACAAATCTGAATCCATTTGAGGTTGGCAGTTGATGTGGTGTGTATTTTGGTATGACCATTTTGTGAACACAGTCACATAGATAATTGTCCACTGCCTTGAACACACCAGCAGAAGAAACTAACATCAAAATCACCACTGCTGACAAAGGTGGTGGCATCATCATGATGAACATTACTATCTTATCCCATGGGTTTGGCAATGATCTGTTTACCATATCGGAGAGAAAGCATGGCCCCATCTTATGCCTGGGGTTGACTTATGATTGGGCAAATGTTTCTGTTAAGTGTTTTTGGGTTTGAGAAGGATTTGCCGGCACTCTGAAGGAGGGATGTTAATGTTGCAGTTTTATAACTGTAGTGTAAGCACGCCTCGGGCAAGACAGTGGTGGAGTGAATGATGAAAGGTTTTCTTTTTCGGGACACCCTGCCTTGGTGGGAAGTGGCCAATATGTTAATTAAAAAAAAGTTACCTAATACTGCCCAGTAGGCCTGCTGCAGTGTTCCTCCATTCTTATGTTCTAAAAAGCCTATAGAATAGATGAAATGTTTCAACAGTGAAGATACATAACTGTTGCACATGTATACCTTTGTATACTATTATTCACAGGTAACCCATGCATAGGAACTCATGATAATGTTTTGGTCCCACTTAGATCATTAACTAGTCACACCAAGTTGGACTGAAACATCGTCATAAGTTTCTCTTGACTCATGAAATCATAATGACATGATTGCAAACAAACCATACCACGGGTGGGGTTAGAACCCGCGATCAAAGTCATGAAACTCCAGACCGACGCATTAGCTAACGCGTCGGTCTGGAGTTTTGAGAGACTGATCATGGGTTCTGACCTCGCCTGTGGTATGGTAAGTTTCTCTCTTACATGTGAGTTACTTGTGTATGTCCTAGGTAGTAAGTTGGTAGACAGCAACCGCCCAGGGAGGTACTACCGTCCTGCCAAGTGAGTGTAAAATGGAAACCTGTAATTGTTTTACATGATGGTAGGATTGCTGGTGTCCATTTTCCTGTCTCATAAACATGCAAGGTTTCAGGTACGTCTTGCTACTTCTACTTAGACTTAGGTCACACTACACATACATGTACAAGCATATATATACACCCTCTGGGTTTTCTTCCATTTTTCTTACTAGTTCTTGTTCTTGTTTATTTCCTCTTATCTCCATGGGGAAGTGGGACAGAATTCTTCCTCCGTAAGCCATGCGTGTCGTAAGAGGCGACTAAAATGCCAGGAGCAAGGGGCTAGTAACCTCTTCTCCTGTATATATTACTAAATGTAAAAGGAGAACCTTTCATTTTTCCTTTTGGGCCACCCCGCCTCGGTGGGCCGCCCCCACCTCGGTGGGATACGGCTGGTATGTTGAAAGAAAGAAAAAAGACTTGTGTATGTGTTCCAACTATTATTATAACATTACAATACATTTTGTTTATGAACTTGTAATGCTAATGAAAATTATTTTTCAGAATGTGGTGTGTGTTATCATCATGTTTA